>NW_006401326.1:9205-9786 GCF_000299155.1 Elephantulus edwardii
GGTCCATTTCTGGGTTCTTTATTCTGTTCCATTGTCTATGTGCCTGTCATTGTATCTGTAAAATCAGTATTTCTTAAGCTAAAAAGAAAACATTTTTTTTCAAATTTTCATAGGATTTGGAGATTGGCTTCTTATATTCATTTTTTTTTATGTTTCTTAAGTCAAATGAATAGCAAGTGCCTCCTGTTATAGTCTCTCTTGAGAAATATGCTAGGAATATCACACATAAACAAATAGGCTAGTATGTGAGAAAAGTAACAGGGAAGAAATTAGATAAAAATAAGTTCCTTGGGGTTTTAAAATTTCAAGAAACCTTTAATTATGGGTTAAAAATTTTAGGCCAGAATAGACTCAAATGAATATCAAATGAATGTAGCCTCCTCTGGGTTGTAGTGTGGTATTTGATTAGTAAATTCTGATATGGAAAAAAGTAGATTTTGTTTATTTTTACTTACATTAACTTACATCAACTGTTATGGAGTCACAATTATTTTGAAAATTTAAGAAAAAGCTATGAATTCCTATGGGAAAAATGCATTTAAACATGTTGTTGGTGGTGGTGTGTGTCATCGAGTCGCCTG
>NW_006401327.1:0-2389 GCF_000299155.1 Elephantulus edwardii
ACTGGTAAGTATATTCATTTTCTCCTGGACACAAGAGCCTATTATTTGGTCCTAAAAGCCTTCTGAGGTCCCAACTCTTGTCACTATTTCTTAGTTGTTGGAATTGATGGAAAATCTCATAAGCAGTTCCTTACTTCACCTCTGCCTTGCATGTGGACTTCCGAGCTGTTAAACAACCCAGTGGTAGATGGAATTTGCTCCAGGACTTAAGAACAATAAATGACATCGTTGAGCCTCAACATCTTGTGGTTCCTAACCTTTATACTATAATAGAGAAAGTGCTAGTCAATAAGCCTTGTATTTTAAGAACTACCTTCCCTCTGTAACTTGATTTGTGCCACTGTTAGAACCTCTACTTGGAATATTATTGCTTTTAATTTTTGACTCATGTGCTTTTAACTTGTTAGTTAAATTTGTGTCTTCTAGGCTGCAACAGTTCCATGATGCATCTTCAAGGATATGAACATACATGGCTAAGCACAACTGATTACAGTGCATCTAAATTCCAAAATCAATCTCCACAATAGTCTACGTGTTTCCTATTGCCAAAGGGGCCCTTCAGAGTAGTAAGAGAAGATCCTCACCCTGAAACCTACAGCGTCCCTTTTTCAGCAGGAAGTAGTTAAGAGAATACGCCGTCCCCGTTTCCTTATGAATCAGGGTGAAGTCTCTCTCAGGGAGGAGTGATAGGGAATGGCAAAGAACACATTGACAAAGGAGATTAATCAGAATTGGTTTTGACAAGCACTGTGGCAATAGGACAATTAAAACAGACTTCCAAGGAGGAAAAAAAAGAGAGGAACCAACTGTGGTGGGGGTAGAGAAAACAGTGCAATAATGAATGAATGGAAATCCACAATCTTTGTAAATATTCATTAAAATTAATAAAATAAATTAAAAAAAGAAAATTATGAATACCTCTCATGAATTTAAGATACAGAAATTCTTAACAAAACCCTAATCAATGGAATCCAACATCATATAAAAATATTATACATCAAGACTGTGTTTCATCCATTTTTCTAAGATGTTAGTATCCGAGGAATAGCCTCTCTTAGCTGGATGCCTAAACCATGTGAGGTGAAGCTTCACCATCCTTGCCTCTAAGGAGCATTCTGGCTACTTTTTACAAATCATATCTGTTTACTCTTTTGGCAGCCCATGGGCCATCCACTTCTCTTTTCCAATAGCACAACTTAAAGGCACTGATTAATTTTTTTGGTCATCCTTAGTCATTGTCCAGCTCTCAGAAGCACATAAGTGATTGAAAAGACCACAGACTGAACAGGAATCAGATACGAATATTCTCCGTCATTACTCCTATTCAGTATTGTTTTGGATGTACTAGCTAGAGCAATAAAGCAAGAAAAGGGAATAAATGGCATCCAAATTCGCAAAGAGGAAGTAAGGCTAGCTCAAACACCCTGAAAGAAGATGACTAGAATCAACTGAACAATTCTCTGGTAGACAAGTCTGTATGGAGCTGCACTGGTAATCCCAAATTTGAGTTCCACTGGTAGTTAGAATCCACCAGAAGCTCCACAGGAAAAAGATGAGTATCTTCCTGTGCTGTTTACATCCGTGGGAATTCTATAGATGGCTGCAAATGAAAGTGTACAATCAGAAGATAAACTCGATGACTGGGACTTTCTAAAAAGCAAATCCTTCTGCACACCAAAAGATTGCTCTAAAAGACAAAAAAAGGATAACCTACGGGTTAGGAAAAAAATAGCTGGCAATGACCTATCTTACAAGGAACTCATTCCTACAATGTACAGAAAACCCAAACACCTCAAAAGGAAGAGATAACTCAATTACAAAATGAGCAGAAGACATGCAAAAACACTTCAAGAGAGAAGATATACAGATGGCCAACAACACATAAAATGCTCAAGATAATGAGTGATCAGTGAGATACAAATGAAAATAACGAGATATCATCTCACCAAGCAATAATAAAAATTGTTCAGTATGACAGTAAACAACACATGCTGGGCAGGTGTTAAGAAACTGGAATGATCACACATAATACTATTGGTAGGACTGACTATTAAAGAAAGCAGTCAGTTGTTATGTGCCGTCAAGTCGCTTGCGATTCATAGTGACCCTATGTACAATAGCCCTAAACTGTGCTCTGTTCTATGCCAATCTCACTGTCTCTGACACTCCCATCTCGATTATCCCAGTCACTGAATCAATCCACCTCATAGAGGGCCTTCCCCTCCTGCGCTGTCCCTCCACCATACCAAGCATGATGTCCTTCTCCAAGGACCAGTCTCTCCTTACAACATGTCCAAAGTATGTTAGAGGGAGTCTCAGAATCCTTGCCTCCAAGGAGCCACACGATTTAACCCTTTCCAGGATGAATCTATTTTTTTTCCTAGCTCTT
>NW_006401327.1:2609-3155 GCF_000299155.1 Elephantulus edwardii
CCTTGGTCATTGTCCAACTCTCTGATGCATAACAAGTGATTGCAAAGACCATGGCCTGTATCAGACGCACCTTAGTCTCCAGAGAGACACCAAAGCAGTCAGTACTTCCTTAAAAAGTTAAAAATGGGCGCTGCGGAGCCGAAGCAGGGGTCACGAACTCTGACCTCCCGAAATACACAAACTCAGAAAGCCCCCCCTTTTTCCTTGAGTCCCTCTAACCCTCCCCTAAACCCCAGCTTTCTCTAACCTGTCTCCTCCCAGGAATCCCCCCAGTAGACGCCACGGTGGGGCTGTCCAGCATACGCCCGGAGCAGGACCAAACGCAGAGGAAAAGCAGGACACCTTGACGTTTAGGCCATGGCAACTATAGAAGAAATTGCACATTAGATTATTGAACAACAAATGGGAGAGATTGTTACAGAGCAACAAAGTGGCCAGAAAATCCAAATCCTGACAGGACTTGATCATAATACACAAGGCAAGCAGTTCATTCTGACCAATCACGATGGCTCTACTCCAAGCAAAGTCATACTGGCCAGGCAAGAT
>NW_006401327.1:6560-10528 GCF_000299155.1 Elephantulus edwardii
AAGGAAATCATGCAATATTATTCAAAATGGGTGACCCTGGAGGACATTATGCTGAGTGAGGTATCTCAGTCACAAAGGGACAAATGTTATATGGTGCCACTCTTGTAGAATGAGGCTGGCATTGGGGTGGGGTAAGACTGAGAAAAACTGGATGAAATATGTTTACGGCATTGAAGTCTATGGGGGAAAGAGTAGTCTAAAAGTATTATATTTTTAGGGCATTATTTTTATCATAGGAGTATGCAATGAGAGGTGCAGAGTGGATTATATTTGGGGGTAGGGGGTGGGGTCTGGGGTGGTGCAAGGGGGATTCTGTACTAATGAGGGAGTTTTGCTTTTCAAGGAGAGGAGGAAACGGGGGGGGGTGTTTGTGCGGGGAGAAGGGTGCAACAATGAATGAATGGAATTCCAAAATCTCTGTAGATGTTCAATGAAATGAAAAATAAACAATCTAAATTAAAAAAAAAAAAGTTGAAAATGGAAATTCAATTTGATCCATGAATCTTAATACTTGATATGTCCTTAATAAATAAGAGCTGAGGCTTGTGGAAAATCTGACGCTGTTGGACCCGTTACCGAAGTTCAACCCTTTCATGACCTTGGGCCGCAGCAAGATTCATAAATGCCTCTTTAATGCCCCTGGCACCTGTGCAGTAAGATCATGTCCTCCCTGCTGTTCAAGGAGCTGCGGCAGAAGACAGACATGCATCACCTGCAAGGACGACGAGGTCCAGGTGGTGCAAGACACTGCAAAGGTCAGTGAAATGACAAGGTTGTCCAGGACGACAGAAAAAAGTACATCATCTGCATCGAAAGAGTTTGAGAAGTGTGAGAAGGCTAATGGGATAACTGTGCTCGCGGGTGTTCACCCAAGCTAGGTGGTTTTCACCAGGCTGAAACTGGATAAAGATTAAAAAAAATCTTGAACGTAAAGCCAAATCTTGACAAGCTGGAAAAGAGAGAAGGCAAATACTGAGAAGAACTGAGTGAGAAAATGTAGGATGAATGCAGCCTGTTGAGCAATTACAGTTTAACTAGATTTCTAGTGGAGTGTGTGTTCTTGTGACCTTTCCAACATTTCCCTCTCGCTGTTCAGATGTGGCTCTGTGACTCTGTCTTTGCATTTCTGAGTCATAATTTTAAGAATAAAAATTGGAAATATTTTTAAAAAAGAAATAGGAGTTGTGATACAGACAGACATACACACATTCTTGTTTATCATAGCATTATTTACAATAGCAAAGAGATGGAAATATCCATTAACATTTGTCAAACAAACTACGGTACATCCACAGGGTGATGCACCATACAACACTTTAAGAATAATAAACACTGCATTTAAATAGATGAGGGAAAGAACTATCTAAAAGAAATTTATGATTAGGTATTATTTGCATGAAAACAGTCCAGAATAAGAGGTGCATAGCAAAAGTGACTGGGAGGTGACAGGGAGAGATAAAATTGTGCAACAAGGAAAGGATCTTTTTAAAGAGAAAAGTGAACTGGGGAGGGGAGTAAAATGTGCATCAATGAACGAATGGAAGTCGAAGTTTTCTGTAAATGTTCATTAAAATATAAAAAAAAAAGGAATAAAGAATTCATGAGACACCACATAAACTATTGAGTGAAGATTTTTTCCAGATAAAAGCAAATATTGTATGAGTTCACTAGTATAAAAAGCTAAACAAAGCTAAATACAGAGGAATCATTCTCAAATGATCACGGGATGGGAAGGAAGAAAGATGCGACTAAAAATTTAGTGAGTAGGTAATAGACACATATTAAAATGGGTGAAGGTAAGATACAATACAAGGATGATTAGCACAATACCACTGAAGAAAGGAAAGAGATGGAGAGGTATAAAAGAAACAGTCCAGAAAAGTACACAATGGATACATAATCCTGCAATATCAGTATCAGCAATAACCACCAACCTACAAGCAAACATGGGTAGTTAGGCAAGACGGACAGGTGCAGACAGGTGAAATGGGTCACACCTGTGTCCCATACACAGGTTTGGCTAAGGATCCTTCCACATGAGTATAAGCATATGCAGTATGTACATGTATATAGCAGAGCCAACAGGGAAGAAAGCTAGATAAACATCTTCATCTGTTTTTGTAATGACCTTTTGCTCTCTTCATGAATGATAGATATCCTTGATGTTGTCCTACAATTAATCTGGTACTAATCTGGTGTACAATGCTTCAAATCTACTCTTAAGATCATTTTCTTAAATTGAGATTATAATGAAAGTTTAGAGAGAACATGGATTTCCATGCATCCATTGTTGTACATTTTCCTCCCTGCCCACCTCCCCTGCCCCAGTCTACTTTACTATGTAGCTCTTATTCTGGACTGTTGTCAGGCAAATAATATCTAATTATATATTCCATTTAAGCAGTTCTCTCTCTCATCTGTTTCAATGCAGTGTACATTATTATCCCATCTTTTCTTACTTCTCCCCCAACCTCAATGTCAGTCCTATTTTATAACACTGACATTATGCAGTATTTGTCCTTTTGTGACTGAGATATTTCACACAGTGTAATGTCCTCCAGGGTCACCCATTTTGTATAATATTTCATGAGGTTCTTGTTTTTTAATGCAGCATTGTATTACATTTTGTGAATATACCACAGCTTCTCTATCCATTTGGTTGTTGATAGGGAACTTGGGTTGTTTCCATCGCTTTGCTATTATGAACAATGCAGCAATAAAGACGAGTGTGCATATAATATCATTTTTAAACTCCAGTGGGATTTTCATGTTCTTCAGTCTCTATTTGAGCTTGCACAGTACTAATTAATGATCTGTTCCACAGTCAGCACCTGCCCTAGTTTTGACTGCTTATATTGAGCCTCTACAACGGTTTCTTCCATAGATTTAGTCAATGTGATTCCTATGCAGTCCATCTGTCAAAGTCTGTAAGAAAGCTGCCATTTGTGGTTCTTTTTTTAAAGGTATCTGTAAGCCACTGAAGGTAAAAATGGTCCTCGTTCTACTCCAGCCTTGTTTCCATATCCACGTCCACTCTTTCTGACTACTGCTCCTTCTTTCTTGTTTCCAACTTTTGCATTCCAGTCACCAATTATCATCAACACCCCTTGACTGCATGTTTGATCAATTCTGGACTGCAAAATTTGTTATAACCCTTCACTTTCCTTCTCTTTGGCTTTAGTTGTTGTTGTATATTTTTGAATAATAAGTCATATTAACAGGTTTCCCTTGTACACAGATGGATAACATCACCCACAAAAAAAAATATCTTAAGACTAGAACTTGATACTTTTTTTTTAACTATGAATGCAACATCACTCTTTCTCAGTTTTTCATTCCCAGCATAGTATACCATGTGATTGTCTGATTTAAGATGGCCAAAGCCTGTCCATCTCATCTCGCTAGTAGCTAGAATATCAGTACTCATGCATTCCATTTAATTTTTCAAAACTTCTAGTTGTCCAAAATATTTTAATGGAATGTTTAGAGAACTAAAATTATAGACTAAAAGGGGGAAAATTTGCTTGGATTTCTCAAGCTAAAATAACAGAAAAAGTGAACTCCAGCCTCAAGTTTCAAGAATTTAGAGATGCTATGGGCAAAATCTTGAATTATCCAGGAAGCATCAAAAGAAGATGGAGGGAATACACAGAGTCATACACATACCAAGAAGAATTAGATGACAGTAAAATGTTTTAGGATGTACCATATTATCAAGAGCCAATGGTACTGAGAAGAAGTTCAAGCTGCACTGAAGACACTGGCAAAAAAAACAATGCCCCAGGAATCGACAGGATATCAAATGACATCCTTCAAATGACAGATGCAGCGCTGGATGTGTTCACCAGTCTATGCCAGTAAATTTGGAAGACGGCCTGCTGGAAGTTCTCTGTCAATGTTCTATGACAGCCATTTTTTTAAAAAAATTATTAAATTTTATTAGTTTTAATGAACATTTACAGGGATTT
>NW_006401328.1:0-1564 GCF_000299155.1 Elephantulus edwardii
GCACTCTCATCCTTTGTGATTTGCACCCCTGAAAAACCTGTAGATTTATGAGTGGAGCTTGGAGTAGTAGATTCCAATATAATGGTAATGAGTTTGAGTTTTTGAGTTTCCATATATGCTTGCAGAAAATATACAATAAGAATATTTATAAGGTAAAGATGAATGCTGTTATTATTGTTAGTTGCCACCAAGGTGAGCATGACTTATAGAGACCCTGTAAACAATAAATCTGAACCCTATCTTACCCTGTGTCATCCTCACAATTTCTGATATACGTGAGTTATTTTCTTCAATCACTGTGTCAATCCATTTCTGAAGATCTTACTATTCTTTATTATCCCTCCACTTTTCCAAGCATTATGTGTCTTTGCAATCAATGGTGCCTCCTAACAATGTGACTAAAATACATGAAATGGATCATCATCATTGATTCCTCTAAGGAGCACCTTGGTTATACTTTCCCCAAGATATATCTTCTAACTTTTGGGAGTTGTTAAAGGAGCAAGAACATCTGGGGACAACCATATCAAACCTCTACTAAATCCACAAGGAGGAACTGCCCCAATCAACAACATACACAACACAAAACCAATTCCTGTGAGGTCAGACGTGTCCCATCTGCTCCTGCACCTCTTTCTACTCATTTCAACACCAATCTTACTGCTCTTCTGGGTCTGAAATCCATTGCAATAGCTCATACAACACACATAAAGATATTTATTATAATAGGGTTTATCTGGGAAGCTAAAAGGCTATGATGCAGATTAAAAGCAAGATACAAACACTTAGTTGGGACAGCTGCTGACATTTGCTCACAGACATCTCGGTCTTCAGCCTCAGGATGTTAGGCCAGTTTTAAAAAGCTTTTAATCTTGCCAAGTATGACATATCCTTATTCCCAGTCCTTAAGTAAACTTGAGCAAAGGCTTCTTGGGAGAGAAACAAAGTAAGCTCTGTCTCACACCACATCTTTGGTTCTCTGCCATGGCACTGCTGTTATTTTGTACGTCTGGTTGGCAGGCATTGCATTCTCTGATTGGTTGCTGCTACTGAATCTGCTAATTATAGTCATTAGACTAGCCACCCCTTGCAGATAGAATGACACACACTATTTGCATATTCCCACCTATCCACATGGCAAAATTAGTTAATGGGTAAGAAGACCATTATGAATGATAACCTCTTTACACCACCCTAGTCCATGGTACTTTCAGTACTCTTCTCTCACACCAAAACTCAGAGGCATCAATTCATCTTCCATCATCATTTTTTTGTTGCCAGCTCTTAGATGCACAGAAATTGATTGAAAAGACCATTGTATGAATCAGGAACACTTTAGCTTGTTTTGTTTTGTATTTTTAAATAAATTTTCATGTTATTTTTCACACTGGATCTTTCCCATTTTCTTTACCCATTCCTCCATCTACCTATCAAATTTTGTGATTACCTATCCTAGGATTATCCTGCACCTACTCTCACCCCTATGTTCCTACCCTCCCACAATCTTGGATCTACATATACGTTTTTACTAGTTATCTTCCGTTTCTATAATAATGATATTGCA
>NW_006401328.1:2178-3631 GCF_000299155.1 Elephantulus edwardii
ACATGGAATGATTCAGGAAGCATTGAAAGAAGATGGAAGGACTATACAGAGTTATTTTACCAAAAGAATTGGCTGACACAGAAGAACTTCAAGAAGCAACATATAACCAAAAAGCAATGGAAGGATGAATTTCAGGCTGCTTTGAAGGCCTTGACATAAAGGCCCATGAATTGAAGGCATACCAATTGAAATATTTCAACAAAGAGATGCAGCCCGGGACGTGTTCACAGCTTTTGCCAACAAATCTGACAAATCTGGAGGACAACTACTTGACCAACTGACTGGAAGAGATCCTTATTTACTCTCAGTGTGGAATATTTTTTTAACATGTCATTTCTCTTTTGACTATAATTTTATTTTTAATTGAGTTTTTAATAAAAGTTTATGGAGAAGTTAGATTTCCAGTCATTGATTGTTGCACATTTTCATCCCTTCCCACACCTTCCAGTTAGTTTTGCATTTTTTTTTTGGAAAAAATATGTTGTTGTACAATTCCTCCCCCGCCTCTATCTGCTTTACTACTCAGTTCTTATTCTGGATTGTTGTCATGAAATAATACTTAATAATATATTACTTTTAAGCAGTTCTATTCCTCATCTATTTCAATGCAGTGAACATTATGTGTCCCCTTTTTCTTAGTTTCCTCCAACCCCCATGTCAGTCTGGTTTTATAACAGTGGTATCAAGCAATATTTGTCCAGATACACTGTAGTGTTCGCTTTATTTTTTTTTTCTGCGAGGGGTGTGTGTGTGTGTCTTAGGGTCATATATAGATACATACATATACATGTACATATACATATACATATACATACACATATACATTTTCAAGTTGGTTTAACCTGTGGTTTAAATCTTCAGCCTTTTCATTGAGTTTCTTTCTGGTAATTCTATCTTTTCTTGAGAGTGATGTATTGAAGTCTCCAACTACTATAGTGGTGTTGTCTATTCCAGAATTTTTAGTGTTTGTTTTATATATTTTGCAACTCTATCATATATCTTTTCAATCTATATGTGAAACAGACTATATGGGAGGCTGGCTCTATAAGGAGATATGTGGCATCAGGTTTGGAGGTAGACTCATCACCAATTTGCAGATGACACAACTCTGTTTGCTAAAACTAAGGAGGACTTGATGGGCTTTCAGGATTGAAGCTCAACATCAAGAAAACAAATACTCTCACCATGGGGCAAATGGCAACATCATGATAGATCGTGAGGTGACTGAGATTGTCAACAGCTTAAGTTTGCTTGGCTCTACAATCAACACTCTTGGTACCAGCAGCCACAGAGAATTACAAGTTGAATTGCATTGGGAAAATCTGCTGTCAGAGACCTCTTCTAAGTACTAAAGAGCACCATTGTCAGTTTGGAGACTGAAGTGTGCCTGATACAGGCCATGGTCTTTGCATACTTGCTATGCATCAGAAAGATGAACAATGACTAGGAATGA
>NW_006401328.1:5371-6441 GCF_000299155.1 Elephantulus edwardii
GGGGGGGTGATATCTTGCTTTGGGTTTGTTTAGGGTGTAAGGTAGCCTGCTTCCTATGTTACATTGCTGTGGTAGAATGATAGCAGGCTATTGGTCTGACATCACTGATCCAGAGGAGGGCAGGACAGGAACCCTACCTGAGTTTCTCTCTGAACTTTTGACTCAAGGGAAGATTTGCTTTGGTTTGGGAGCGATAAGGCCTGTGAATTAACAGCGTCCTCTGTTAGACAGCTGCTGCAGTTAGGCCAGTCAATGGAGCTCTGGCCTAAAGAGAGCTCATGTGTTGGGAGGATAGAGTAAATGAAATTAGTTCACCTGTGATACTGATGTATTTTGCACAGTTCAGACGGGCAGCAGTGGGTCGTTCTCTAAGTTTTGCGGCTGGGGCGTCTAGGTCATCCAGGTGGTGGGGGCAGGACTGCCAGGTGGAGGTGGAACTTACAGATGGTGGGGGCGGAACTTCTAAGAGTCAGGGCTGGGACTTCCAGGGGGCATGCAGAGCTTCCAGGCAGTGGGACTAGAACTTACAGATGAAGGGCCAGTGCCAGACTTCCAGACACTGCACAGCAGCATTCAGGCAGCTGGGCAAGGTCCCTCAGGTGGCGGGTTAAGGGGTACAGGTGACAGGGCTGAGCGAGGCCTCCAGGCAGTAACGCAACTGCCTAGCACTCCAGGAAGGAGACCAGTCCAGGACACACCAAGAAATTTTCAAAGCAGGTTCCTAGCTAATTGACTGGATACAAGGCACAGAAGTGATGCAGAGCATAAGCTACAGTGTGGAAATTATTGAACATCATTACTAATATCACACATTGGCAAAATCTGGCTGAAGGTTTTCCAGAAATGAGTGGAACAGTACATTGACAGAGAACTACCAGAAATACTAGCTGTGTTTAGAAGAGGTCATACCACTAGAGACATTATTATCAATGTCAAGTGGATCTTGGCAGAAAGCAAAGGAATTTCTATCTGTGTTTCATTGAATATACAAAGGTATTTGACTGTGTGGATCACAAAAAAATTGTGGCCAATCTTGAGAAAAATGGTAATATCAGAACACCCGATGGTGC
>NW_006401328.1:6541-7295 GCF_000299155.1 Elephantulus edwardii
TATCTGTGTTTCATTGAATATACAAAGGTATTTGACTGTGTGGATCACAAAAAAATTGTGGCCAATCTTGAGAAAAATGGTAATATCAGAACACCCGATGGTGCTTATACAAAATCTATACTTGGACTAGGAAGCAGTCTTCAGAACAGACCAAGAAAACATTGCATAGTTCAAAATCAGTCAGGGATGCATCTTGTCTACATATCTTTTCAATCTATGTGCACAGCAGATCATTTATTTAGAAAGCATGTGTCATTAGGATTGGAGGAAGACTCGTCAATGACCTACTTTATGCAGATGATACAACCTTGCTTGCTGCAACTGAAGAGGACCTGAAGCTCTTGCTGCAGAAGGTTAAGGACTATAGTCTTCAATATGGATTGAAGCTCAACATCAAATAGACAATGATTCTCACCACTTGGGCCAATTGACAGCATCATGATAGATGCAAAAGAGATTGAGATTGGTAGCAATTACAGCTTGCTTGACTGTACAATAAAAAATCTTGGCACTAGTAGTCAGGAAATTAAAAGATTAATTGCACTGGGAATATCTGAAGTCGGGGATCTCTCCAGAGTACTGAAGAGCAATAATGTCAGATTAGATACTAAAGTGTGCCTGATAAAATTCGTGGTCTTCACAGTTATTTGCTATGGGTTAGAAAACTGGACAATGGATGAGATTGATAGATTGATGCCTTTGAGTTGTAGTACTAGAAAAAGAATATTGAGCATACTGTGGACTGCTAAGGAAA
>NW_006401328.1:9360-9914 GCF_000299155.1 Elephantulus edwardii
CCCACTGTCACCAGTTCTTTTCAATATTGTATTGGAAGTGCTCGCTAGAGCAATACAATAAAAGAAGGAAATAAAAGATATTCAGATCCTCAAAGACGTGGTTAAACTCTCACTATATGCAGATGATATGTTAGTGTACACAAAAAACTCTAAAGACTCAACAAAAGAACTGTTAGAGTTAATAGGAAAATTTAGTAGAATGTCAGGATAGAAGATATATGTGTGTATATATATATAAATTTAGTAGGATTCCTCTACAGTAAGAAAGAAAACTCAGAGAAGGAAATAAAAAATGTAATGCTATTTACAGTAGCCAACCACAGATTGAGATATTTAGGAGTGAACCTAACTAGAGAAACTAAAGACCTATACAAAGAAAACTACAGAGCATTTCTGCAAGACACAATACTAGACCTAAAGAAATGGATAAAATGTGCCCTGTTCATGGATGCAAAGATACAATATTGTGCAAATGACAATCCTACCAAAAAATAATCGACATGTTCAATGCAATCCCAATCCAGATAGTACATTTATTTTTCAAGGAGATTGAA
>NW_006401328.1:10014-10618 GCF_000299155.1 Elephantulus edwardii
TTCCAACATGTTAAAAAGAAAACCTACAGACTGGGAACAAACATTTGGTAATATAACCTCAGCCAAGAGTCTTATAACAAAAGTTTAGAATATACTCCTGGGCCTCCACAAGAAAAAAGACTGATATTCAGATCCTCAAAGATGTGGTTAAACTCTCACTATATGCAGATGATATGTTAGTGTACACAAAAAACTCTAAAGACTCAACAAAAGAACTGTTAGAGTTAATAGGACAATTTAGAAGAATGTCAGGATAGAAGATATATATGTGTGTGTGTGTGTATATATATATATATATAAAGTTAGTAGGATTCCTCTACAGTAACAAAGAAAACTCAGAGAAGGAAATAAAAAATGTAATACTATTTACAATAGCCAAGCACAGATTGAGCTATTTAGGAGTGAACCTAACTAGAGAAACTAAAGAAAACTACAGAGCATTTCTGCAAGACACAATAACAGACTTAAAGAAATGGATAAAATGTGCCCTTTTCATGGATGCAAAGATTCAATATTGTGCAAATGACAATCCTACCAAAAAATAATCGACATGTTCAATGCAATCCCAATCCAGATAGTACATTTATTTTTCAAGGAGATTGAA
>NW_006401329.1:0-2312 GCF_000299155.1 Elephantulus edwardii
TGAAGATAGAAGCCAAAGAAGAAGGAGACAAGAATAGATTAGGTAGGGGGGCCTTGCGTTCTTGCTTGCTGTGAAGTCGATTCCAATTGATGGAGACCCTTGTGCCAGACTAGACTAAGGATTTTCAAGGTGTGATCTTCTGGAAGCAGAATGCCAGGCCTGTCCTCCAAGGGATCTTAGGGTGTGTTAAAACGGCCTTTTTGTAGTTTTCCAAGCACTCAACCATCTGTGCCACTTGTAAACACTCATTGCTATTGAGTGGATTCTGAGTAATAGTAACCATACAGGACAGAATAAAACTGCACCAGACTGTTTCCAAAACCGTAAATCTTTATAGAAATCAACTTCCCTATCATTTGAAGAATGACTCATGGGTTCAAACATTCAGCTAACAACTACACTCTTAAACCATTGTATCACTGCAGCTATTTTAAAGACTACTTTGATTTTTCCTTCCTTTAAGCAAACTAAGTTATTAAAGGGTTTTGGAAAAGGGTAGTTTATTAAAGGGTAGTTGAAAACTAATTTTATTTCAGAGAAGTGGCTCTCTCTTCCAGGTGTAGAGTAAGTTGCAGTGACTATTCTTCTTGGGAAGGAGGAAAGACAATGGTAGAATAAAGGCCACTAGATAGGAGCATATTGTATTAAGCCAGGGCAGACAGTAATAATTTGAGACAAGAACAGTTGTTGTTGCTGTAGTTGTTGTTAGATGTCAGTGAGTCAAGTAAAACAGATAGCCACGCTATGAATAAAAGATCTGAACCCTGTTCTATCCAGTACCATCCTGATACTTCCTGACACACAAAAGCCCATTGCAGCAGTCATCCTGCCAATCTACCTGGTTGAGGGTCTTCCTCTCCTTCACTGGCCCTCCACCTTTCCCAGCCTCATGTCACTCTCCCAGGAATAGCACCTCTTAGCAACATGTCCAAAATATATGAGGCAAAGCCTCATCATTCTTGCCTCCAAAGAGCACTCCAGCTGTACCCTCTGCAAGACATAGCTGTTTGTTCTCTTGGTCATTCATGGGATGTTCAGTGTTCTTCTCTAACACCACAGCTCAAAGGTGTCAATTCTTTTTCTGTCATCCTTATTTATTGTCCAGCCCTTAGATGCAGAAAGACGATGGCCTGAATCAGACACACCTTGGTCCTCAAACTAACATCATTATTCCTCAATAATTTGGAGAGGTCCCTAACTGCAGATTTTCCCAGTGCAATGCATCTCTTTATCTCCTGACTGCTGGTACCAAGGGTGTTAATTGTGGATCCAAGCAAGAGGAAGCTGTTGACAGTTTCAATCTCCTCTCCATCCGTCATGACACTGCCTATTGCTTCAGTGGTAAGAATCTTTGTTTTTTTAACATTGAGATGCAATCCATACTAAAGGCTGCATTACTTGTTCTTCTGCAAAACATGCTTCAGGTCCTCATCTCTTTCAGCAAGCAAGGTTGTGTAATCTGCATAACACAGGTTACTGATGAGTCTCCCTCCAATCCTGATCCAATCTTCTCTTCATAGAGTCCAACTTCTCAGATAATTTGCTCATTACAGATTGAATAGGTATGGAGATAGAATACAACCCTGACACACTCCCTTCCCAGTTCCAAAGCATGCAGTGCTCTTCTGCTCCATTCGCACAACAGTCTCCTCTTCTAGGTATAGGCTCCACCAAGAGCACATTCAAGTGCTCTGGGATTCCCATTTCTCAATGTCTACTACAATTTGTCATGATCCTCAAATGCATAGTCAATAAAACACAATCAGACATTCTTCTAGTTTTCTTTACTTTCTGTCAGGATCCATTTGACATGATGCAATAATATTCCTGGTGCCATGGTCTCTTCTAAGTCCTGCTTGAACTTCTGCCTGTTCCCTATCTATGTTCTGTTCTATCCATTTTTCAATGATGTTCTTCAGTATTTTGCTTGGTTGTGATATAATGATCTTGTTTGATAATTTCCATCTTCAGTTGGATCATCTTTCTTGGGCATGTGGACAAATATGGAACTCTTCCAGTCCATTGGCCAGACAGCTGTCCTCCAAATTTCGCTGCCTAGAGTGGTGAGTACGTCCAAGTCTGCATCTGTTAGTTGAAACAAGTCAATTGATATCCCATCAATTCCTGGGGCTTATTTTTTCCCAATGCTTTCAATGCAGCTTCTACTTCCTCTTTCATTACCATTGGCTCTTCTTTATATAATACTTCCTGAACTTTTTCAGTGTCACTCAATTCTTTCTAGTACAGTGACTCTGTGTATTTCCCCATCTTCTTTTGATGCTTTTTTGGGTCACTCAATTGATTTCCCACAG
>NW_006401329.1:2412-9729 GCF_000299155.1 Elephantulus edwardii
TCTCTGCACATTTTATTATAATACTTTGCTTTGTCCTCCTACTGTGCTTTGATAGAGTTAATAAGATACACTGATGATGCCTACTGAATTAAAAAACAGAAGGACTATAATTATTTCAAAATTTTGAGATGAAACAATCTTTTACAAAGATAATAGAGATTGTAATAAGGTAGTTTTGAGGACTGGAAGTATAGTTTGACTTTGTACAGGCACAAAGTGCTTATTAGAAATTGAATTCAAAGTTTTTAGGAAGCAATTTGATGCATGATTTGGAGGGAAGAGGTCTGGGTATAGATATAAATTTAGGAGTCATCAGCTAGTATGTAGTGTTTTATGCCATAAGACATAAGATGAAATCATCACAGATGTAACTCACATTGAGATATTAAGAAATCCACAGACCAGACTCAAAAGCACCTGGATGTCTAAAGGGGAAAAAAAATGAAAGCAATCATCAGAAGTAGACCTTCAGAGAGAATTAAGAGAAAGTTATTTCCTTAAGTCAGAGGAAGAGTGCTTTTTGAGGAGTATTCAAACGTGTCGACAGCTGTAGGTTTTATGTCTTTATCTTGGAAAGTATTGATGTAGAACACTGTGACTGGGATTTTTCTCCCTCTACTATGTAGTCAATAGATAAGGGTTCAATCTCATAAGCTACTTCTGACAAATGTGGATATGAATTATCCGGTGTTTCTTTGGGTACATGTAATGTAATAGCTATAAAAAGTCTTGATGGAATTAGTAGGTAACTTGTCAATTATATATAGTTCATACTACCGTAAGTTCTTTGCCAGGACCTAATCTTAGAAAAGAGACAGAGACAGTACAACACATTGCTGGTCTCTGCCCTCAGGAAGCTCCCAGTCTGGTGTGTGTGTGTGTGTGTGTGTGTTTTCAATTGCCTGTGCACGGGTGTAGTATAGTATATGTGCTCCTGAAGGCATCCTCAGAGCACTGAGAACAGGAAGGACATGTGTAAGAGTGTGAAGGACAGGGAGTAAAATGGCAATCACAAGAGGCCACAGACAATGGGTGGGGAGTGACAATTCTCAGCATATCACTTCTCAAGCATAAATCATGGAAGTGGCAGAGTCAGGCCCCTGAAGTGTCAGTCATTTTTCTCTTTCTCAACCTCTGACTCACTTGGAGCACTGGCACTGTGAGCTCAATCAATACTTTCTCCTCAACCCAGGATATTGATTTTCACAATATCCTTCTTTTTTTCATAGTCAGAAGACCAAGACATAGAAATTCAGAAAGACTTTTACCTTTTGTGAGAAGGAGCAAATTAGAAAACGAGAAAGTTGTTTGTTGACTTCAAATAATTAGTCCTCGAAACATAGACAGGATGCAGCAAGCTCCAGCCTGGGAATTTTGGGAGAGGATGAGGATTGAGAAAGAAAAGATTAAGAAAGTCATTCCAGTTGGCTCGTGGCCAACTGCTTGTTCTTGCAAGAAGGAAAACGTCCATCCTGGAAGGTCCAGGGATAGGCAGTCAGAGTTAGAGGGCAAAGCAAGGGAACTAGCCACCAAGCTGACAAAAGACCAGAGAACCAGTAGTCACAAAGTACAAATCTTATCCAGAAGTTAAAGATCCTGGGTCCTTACCGTACAGCCCATTTCGCCTGAGAAACCATTTGACTGTCATTACAAACTCTGCCACATAAATGCCTACTAGAAAGATGTTACAACTCTTCTAAAATTAGTGATCCCCAACTGACGACACACAAAAATAACATGGGATATTTTGAAAAGTACCAATGCCTTTGCATAGATTCAGATTCAGTGGATGGCTATTGTTGTTGGTAGGTGTCATCAAGTGAACGACAACTCCTAGTGACCTATGAACAATAGATCTGTCCTGTGCCACCATCACCAGCTCTAAAATAGCCCAGACCTTTTTGCTAAAATCACTATGTCATTCCTTCTTGTTGGGAAACCTTCCTCTCTCAGATACGTCACCTTTTCCAGCATGGTATCTTTTTCTAACAACTGATCCTTCCCCCAAAGCACGTGAGACAACTTTTCACCATCCTTTCTCTAAGGAGCATATGAGTTGCACTTCCTCTGGGATATACTTGTTTGTCCTGTAGGCAGTCCAAGGAACACTCTGTTCTCTTCTACAACAGCACAATTCAAAGGCCTCAATTCTTCTTCTGTGATCCTTATTCATTGTCCAGCTCTCAGATGCATAAGAAGTGAAAAGATATGGCTTGAATCAGGTACACCTTAGTCTATAAATTGACATAATTGTTCTTTGGAGAGGTCTTTAACAGCATATTTCCCCAACGCAACACATCTTTTGATTTCCTGACTGCTGTTATCATGAATGTTGGTTGTGGATCCCTGTAAGATGAAAACGTTGACACCATCAATCTTTTTTCCATCTATCATGATGTTGTGTATTGGTCCAGGTATGAGAATTTTTGCTTTCTTGGTATTGAGAAATAATCCATATTGATGATGATAGTCTTTGATCTTCTGCAGTAAGCATTTTAAGTCCTCTTCACTTTCAGCAAGCAAGGTTATATTGTCTGCATAATTCAGGTTATTAATGAGTCTTCCTCTGATTCTGATGCCACATCCTTATTCATACATTCTATCTCCTCGAATGATTTGCTCACATACAAATTGAAAAATTGAAGAGGCATGGAGAAAGGATAGGATACAACCTTGATGCATTCCTCTCTTGACATAATGTGAATATAAATTGTCTAGTGTTTCTTGGGGTACATGTAATATAATAGCTAAAAAAAACATTTGATGAAACTATTAAGACCAACAGCTTCTTGGTCTTGGTATAGGTTTCACATGGTCATAAATAAGTATTCTGGAACTTCTATTCTTCTCAATATTAGCCTTAATTTGTTGTGATCCACCTTGTAAAATGCCTTTTTATAGTCAATGAAACACTAGTAAACAAAGAGACAATATGTACCTTTTCAGAAACACTATAAATATTCTGTTGTGCAACCAACATCAAGAAACATGGCATATATAATCCAAAGAAAACAATCTGATGCACTTGAAAGATTTCTGGCCTTCTTTCTTCATTCATAATATTTTCATGTTTATGAAATATATAGTCATTGTATCTCAACTTTCTGGTTTTTTAATGTATTGGAAAGGAGAAAGGGCTGAGGTAAAGGGAGGAACCAGAATGTAAAAAGCATTCCTTCAATGACTCCAGGAAGGAAAATATCACATCAGCCTAGTCCAAGTCATTGTGTTTCTGTTATTTAAAGAGAATTAAGATCTTGACTTATTCTTATAACTAAAATCTGATCACGCCATGCTCTAGTTCCCTAGGCACCACTCCTGATACCAGCAGCCAGGAAATCAAAAGATCAATTGCACTGGGAAAATCTGCTGTCAGGAACCTCTCCAGACTCCTGGAGAGCAATGATGCCCATCTGAAGACTAAGGTGTGCCTGATCCAGGCCACGGTCTTTGTAATTACTTTCTATGCATCAGAAAGTTGGAAAATGACTAAGGATGACAGAAGAAAAATCAATGCCTTTGAGTAGGGTGGTAGAAAACAGTATAAAACATACTCTAACTGCCAAGAGAACAAATAGGTCTGTCCTGGAGAAGGGGAAACCAGTTTTATTCATGGAGGCAAGGATTTTGAAACTCCACCTCACATACTTTGGGCGCACAACCAGGAGGGATCAGTCCTTGGAGAAGGACATCATGCTCAGAAGGGTAGAGGGACAGCACAGGAGAGGAAGACCCCAGATGAGATGGATTGACACAGTAACTAGGGTAATGGGGGTAGGTGTGTTGGAGATAGTGAGATTGACTCAAGATAGGTCAGGGTTCACAGCTATTGTTCATAGGATTAGTATGAGTAAAAGTCAACTCGGCGGCTCATAACAGTAATCTCTTTGACTGTCCATAGAAGCGTATAATCAGCTGAACAGCACAATCACCAATAAATACTAGCACCGAAACACAGAGAACTAATTAATCCATTATGGCAGCAGCTTCAGTGACAGACGGGAATATGTACAAATCATGTCATTTTCCCTAGACCTGTCATCTCATACAGGATAATGGCTCCCTGGTGGACCCAGAGTTCTGTATGATATTCCTGGGGAGCTCTCATGGGGGCTTCAGGTAGTATGAAAGATGAGGTCTTTACCAGAGCTATTCAGAGAAGGAGAAACAAATGACCTCAAACTTTCCTTCTCTCTCGGCCTCTGCTTCTAGGGCTCACCACATGTCCATTTCCTGCACTGAATGTCTAACTATTTAGACATTATTAGTGTGCAAAGGAGCTTATAGGCTAGCTTAGTAATGATAATTGCTGAGAACAATTCACTTATGAGCAATATTTTCTAGTTTGGAAGGTCCTTTTATGTATGCTGCTTCATTTAATTAATTGATTTCTTCTTTCATGAATACTTGTTGATCTCTTCTAGAGCCTGACAATAGAATAGCATGTTTAGGTGTGTGTGAACAAGTTAATAGTGAAAAAGACTCCAGATATGAGTCACAAGTGGTCCAAATGATTTCTGATAAAATCAGTGAGAGTTAGGAAAGATAAAAGAAAAAGAAAAATGCAAGGCCGATAATGAAACTATGACACAGTCTATAGCGTGTGGTGGGCAAAGAACAAATGAAAGAGTGCTAGTGTTAGGTGCTCTCGAGTCGAGTATGACCCATAGAGATGCTATGAACAGCCTATCAGAACCCTGCCCTACCCTGTGCCATGCTCATACTTCTTGACACACGAGAGCCCACTGTGGCTGTCATTGTGCCAATCCACCTGGTCAAGAGTCTTTCTCTCTTTTGCTGACCCTCTACCTTTCTAAGCATGACAGCAACATGGCCGAAGTGTGTGAGATGAAGCTTTATCCTCTTTGCCTCCAATGAGCACTCTGGGCTGCACGTTCAGCAGCCCAGTTTGTTCTCTTGGCCATCCATGGGATATTCAGTGCTCTTCTCCAACCACACAGCTTAAAGGGGTCATTTCTGTTCCCATCATCTTTATTCATTGTCTAGCTCTCAGATGCATACATAGCAAGTGACCAGAAAGACCATGGTCTGAATTAGACACATTTTAGTCCTAAAGCTGACATGATTGCTAAATTTTGAGAGAAGGTAAATCAGGGAAGACTTCACACCTGAGACTTACGTCTTAGGGCCAATCTTAAATTTCAGCTTCCCTGCTACTATACTGGGGCCTGAGCTGATCTTGCCCTCTACTTGTCCCACGTGATGGAGGTTCACCCATGCCCACCTTCTCAGGAGGAACAGTTGGTGCATTCAAACCACCTGCCTTTCAGTTGGCAGTGAAACTCCTTACCTATTAGGTGCTACTCATTCATGGGTATTTGTTGTATCATCTGTTCATATATAATATCATCTTAAAAGACAAGACTTTTTACAAAGTCAGTATGTTTATGATAGAACCACAGCTTTAAATCCAAGTTGATGTCACTAAAAAGTCTGTACCTTTCTCATGTATTATACTACATTAACTCTCAACAGCAACTCTGGTGGCTCGTTATTGGGTACCATTGAGTTGGAATAAATACATAGCTGACCTTCCAGTGGTTTTTCAGAGGCAGTAAACTGCACATGAGAAGACTTCCCAGCCTCCTCCCACAAAGCAGCTGGAGAATTCAGTGTGCCTTTGGGATTATAGTGCAGATTCTTAGGACTAGGCCACCGACATTAAAGAACAGTGGGGATAAATTTTTTTTAAGTTTTTAGATAAGTTTATTTACTAACAAATATTTCCTGAAAAAAATCAGAAAACCTTTATGAAATGACAGTTCTATTTTGAGCCTGAAATGAGAGCAACTCTACTATTTAAGTTGGATTCAGAGAAGGAGGATGCAGCGTTTACACCAGACCTAAGAGGATAACTAAGGATATGACATTAAAAAATGAGCAATTCCATCAAACCTATTTGAATCATCAAAATAAAAGTAAATAGCCTCTGGAAAAAAAAATGAGCAATATTGGTACAAGAAGAAGGAAAGCACATACAAGATATAGAGGGCCCATTGTATGCTCCAAGATTTGAGGCATGGTCATTGTGCTGATGTACTTTTGTCCCTGGAAGAATCACTTAAGGTGACAGAGACTGTGTCAATGAAGAATTTCACCACAATAGTAACTGCAGTTTCATACAGATTTGGTATGTCATCTGCTCATTCATGTTCTCTTTCTATCCTCGCTTTCTTGAAGGTCTCAAACAGCAACTAAAAATTTGAGGCTATATAACTAAGTTGGAACAGTGCTTTTGGAGAAATGAATAATCAATGCAAATGTTGTCGTTGTTGTTAGATGCCCTGGAGAAAATGACTCATAGCCAGCCTATGAAGAACACATCAGAACTGTGCCCTTTCCTCTGTCCTGCCCAAGACCATTGTGCTCACTGTGTCAATCCATCTCACTGAGGATCTTTCTCTCCTTTGCGGTTCCTCCACCATTCCCATTAGAGGAGCTAGTTTCTCTCCAGGGACTGAATCCTCTTGAAAAATAAATCCAAAGAAAGTGAGCTGAAGTTTCAACATCTTTGCCTCTAAGGAAAGCTCTAGTTGCATTTCCTCCAAGACAGACTTGTTTATTCTTTTGGAAGTCCATAGGATATTCAATATAATAAAGCAATTAGTCTCATAATTAAATTATACACACACCCTTTTTGTTTTATATTGATAGATCAAAATAAAGACATTGGAAACACCTTTGGAAAACCATTTAGAAACATTTGGAAGATAATTTTGTCCATTCTTGTCCTAATCATACGAGAGAAAGGCAGATGCATTATAAAATGATGAGAAGCTGCACTGGTTCTTGTTCTATTGTTATCAGGATGATTCTTTTCCTTGCTAAATTTCAGGGACAGAGGCCCAGAGGACTGTGTGCCTTCTGAAAGCCACTAGTGTCCTCTGGCTAATTGTTTAGATTATGGCTCGAGATGAACAATGAATACCAGGACAGAGAACAACAAAAGCTTTCCTAGTTAAGCCAAAGTTCACATTTTCTACCACTCACCTGGCCCTTTGCTTTTTCTGAGCACGTCAGAAATACAACTCAATTCTCACAACTCTTCATAATCTTCATCTTTTACATCTTCCCTAGGTATTCACACATTTCTGCTATACATTAAATCAACTCCTGAACAGAATTGTCTATTTCTACTTCCTTAACTACTTAACCCAACCTGCGTTTCAATTCTAAATTCACTGAAATTGTTCCCAAAGCCAAATATTCCCTTTATTTTATTTAACATATATATATGTTTGTGTGTATATATGTGTGTGTATATGTATATATGTGTGTATATGTATGTCTATATAT
>NW_006401330.1:0-5438 GCF_000299155.1 Elephantulus edwardii
TAGTGTGTGTTATATTTAAAAATATTTGAATAACAGAAACATGCTGTATGTATCTGCATCAATAAGAAAACTGAAAAATTTAAAACTTAAAATGAAATATGTTTACGGCATTGAAGTCTATGGGGGAGAGAATAGTCTAAAAGTATTATATTTAGGGCATTATGTTTATTGTAGGAGTACGCAATGAGGGTTGCAGAGTGGATTATATTTGGGGGTGGGGGGTGGTGCTTGGGGAGGTGCGGGGGAATTGTGTACCAATGAGGGAGATTTTCTTTTGCTTTTCAAGGAGAGGAGCAAACGAGGGGGGTGGTGTGCGGGGAGAAGGGTACAAGAATGAATGAATGGAATTCCAAAATCTCTGTAGATGTTCATTGAAATGAAAAACAAACAAACTAAATAAAAAAAAATAGACTTTACTAATGCAGAAAAGAAGAAAACAGAGATTCTCACCTCTGGGCCAACTGGCAGCATCATGATAAATGACAAAGAGCTTGTGATTGTTAACAGCTTTAGCTTACTTGGCTCTGTAGTCAACACTCTTGGTAGCCAGGAAATCAAAAGAGGAATTAATCACATTGGGAAAATCTACTGTCAAGGACCTCTCCAGAGTACTGAGTAGCAATGATGTTTGACTGGATACTAAGGTGCACCTGATCCAGGCCATGGTCTTCACAATTGCTTGCTATGGCATCAGAAAGCTGAACAATGACTAGGAATGATAGAAGAATTGATGCCTTTGAGCTGTGGTGCTAGAGAAGAGTATTGAAAATACCGTGGACTGCTAGGAGAACAAACAAGTTCGTCCTGGAGAGAATTAAATTAGGCTGTTCCTTGGAAGCAAGGATTCTGAAGCTCTGTCTGACATAACTTTGGCCCTGTTGCAAGGAAAGACCAGTCCTTAGAGAGGAGCATCATGCTTGGGTGGGTGGAGGGACAATACAGGAGAGGCTGACCCTAGATAAGATAGATTGACTCAATGACTGGGATAATGAGGTTGGCTCAGGATAGAGCAGAGTTCAGAGCTGTTGTACATAGGGTCCCTTGGAGTCACAAGTGACTCTACAGCACTTCACAATAACAGCATACAGATGACACAGTTTTGCTACAGAAAATGAAGATGGCTTGAAGCGAGCACTTATTGATGAGCTCAAAGACTGTAGTCTTTGAAATTTATTAAATGTCAACATAAAAAAATCCTAAAGATGGACCAATAAACAACATCCTGTAATTGGAGGAAAGATTAAAGTTGTTAATGATCTCATTTTACTTGGAACTACAACCAACATCCATGGAAGCAATGATGAAGAAATAAAAAAATGTGTTCTATTTAATACGTTTGCCAAGGACCTCCATCAAGACCTCCTTCAAGTGATCAAAATTAAAGATGCCATTTTAAAGAATAAGGTGTGTCTGACTCAGCCGTGATATTTTCGATTACTTCATATCCATGTGCAAATTGGACAATGTCTAAGAAATCATGAAGAATTCATTCCTTTAAGTTGTAGTTGGCAAACAGTATTGAATGGCCTTCCAAAAGAACAAATAAATCTGGCTTAGAAGTGGTACAGCTTGAGTGGTCCTTAAAGGCAAGACTAGTGAGGCTTCATCTTACATACTTTGGGCATGTTACCAAAAGAGGCTAGTTCTTGGAAACAGACAGCATGCTTGGAAAAGCAGAGGATCTGTGAGGGGAAGAGAGCAGTTGACAGATTATGAGAATGGTATAGGATGACAGGGTTTCATTCTGTTGTTCATAGGGTCTCTATGATTCCCTATGATCCTATGTACATGGGGTGATGGCATCTAAAAATAGTCACTCAGTTGACCATCAGCCACTGCTGTTCAGTTCTGACCAATGTCATGTGTGCCAGACCTGGCAGAACAATTGTGAGAGGCACAGAGAGGGAAGTGGAACACCCTTCATACCTGCCTGGCCTGGTTGATGGTTCTCATGGTGAGCCTCCTCACTGAGGATGTGGTGGCTGCTTCATACCTAACAGTAGGCCTGGATCACTAAGCTCTAATCTCATTGTCGCACATAGGAGTTGTGGAGGTGAGGGAAGTCAAAGTTGGGACATGTCACTCGATGAACGGGGTGTCATTCTTCTGAGGACGATGATGAGCGGGTTTAGAATAAGGTGCACTTTCATACTGGCCAGAGCCTACCCTCCTGATAGGCTCCAGGCATTGGCTTCCAGACCTCTCCTCAGACCCTGGGGAAACACTCCATCTACAGGCAGAGGTGTGGAGTTGTGGGATGAAGGTCTCGGGTGTGACGGCTTCTGGGATCGGACCCTGCTGCCCACAGGTACTGGAATTCCTTACGGAACCTGGTGGTGTCTCTACTCAACTCCATGAAGTCCATCATCAGCCTCCTTTTCCTGCTGTTCCTGTTCATCGTGGTCTTCGCTCTGCTGGGAATGCAGCTCTTCGGGGGACAGTGAGTGGGGTCTAGAGGAGAGGGTATGGGATAGCCACATGGGGATATGGAGGTCATTGTGCTGCCCAGCCTTCTCTGCCCTTTACAACATCTGCACCCCAAAGGGGCTGAGACAACTCTGGGAGGCACTTACCTCTCACAGCCGGTGATCCTGAGAAAAACTTTCCTCATAGGTGGTGACTTGTGGAGGGACTGCACACCTTCTCGCCTGTGTGGTCCTGGCTCTTCCCAACATTTCTTGTTCCTTAGGTTCAACTTCCCAGATGAGACTCCCACGACCAACTTTGATACCTTTCCTGCTGCCATTCTCACCGTCTTCCAGGTAACATGCTGCCTCACTACCATACCCTCCCAGCGGGCTCATCACTGGTCTACCTTGGCTAGGCGGATGAGTGTACTTGCAGCCCCTTAGCTCCCTGCACAGCCCTGACAGCTGGTATTACAGACAGTTCTCTCCATAGTGAAGGAAAAGCAGGGAGAAAGACAGGCAGGTCTACAGAGTGTGGCTGCAGGTATAACCCTGGCCCAGCTTAGGATGCATACCACAGATCTGTGCTATAGGCCTAATGAGGTGCATTTAGCTTCCTGACTACTATTGGCAGCACTGGGCAGCCACTTCCCTTCTCTGTCTTAGCTCTGGAGTAGTTTCTGCCTTGATTACTCTAAGAACAAACACCTAGAAGTTCATCATTCCATGAACTTCTTTCAGCATCTCTATCACTTTTTTAAAAAAGAAATTTTAGTTTATATTGATTTGCATACAAAATTTGTTTACATTGTATTTGGGGGCCAATTTTTCAGATCCCCGATGGACCCTTTCCATTTCCTTTACCTCCTCCCTCCACTCATCAAATTGTGTGGCCATGCCTACCCTCAACTCTCTGCTCCCCTACCTCCTTGGATCCTCATACACATTTTACTAGTTATCCTTCTATTTTTACAATAATGGGACTTATCCAGTATGTATCCTTAAGAGACCAAGTTCACTCAGCTTCTCCCAAACTACTTAGCAATTTTCAAAATCATTGCTCCTGCATGCTGCATGGTATTTCGTTGTGTGAATGTACAACAGTTTCTCAATCCATTCAATTTTGGTTGCGCATTTGAGCTGTTTGTATGTTCTTGCTATTGTGAATAAGTCTGCTATGAACAATGATGTACAAAATCTCTGTGTATCTGTCCTAATTTCCTTGGAGTATATTCCTTGCAGTAGAATAGCTAGGTCATATGGAATTTCTATATTCAGCTCTTTGAGGAAATATAAAACTGTTTTCCAAAGTGGTTGTACCATTTTACAATCTCATCAACAAAGTATGAGAGTTTCAATCTCTCTACATCCTCTCTAACATTTATTGTTTGCTGTCCTCTTAAACTTTGTCACTGTCGTTGGTGTGAGATGGTATCTCATTGTGATTTTGATTTGCATCTCTCTTATTGCCAGTGATTTTGAACATTTCTTCATGTGTCTCTTGTCCATCTGAATGTCTTCCTCTGTGAAAAGGCTTTCTATGTCTTTTGCCCATTTTTGTAATTGGGTTATTAGTCTTTTCTGGTTGAGGCCCTGTAATGTTCTTTAAACAAAATGTTGTCTATGATTGTATTGCCAATTTTTTCCAAGTCAGTAGGTTTTCTTTTCACCCTTTTGGAAAAAGTCTTTGATGTGCACAGGGATTTAATCTTTAAAGGGTCCCATTCATCAGTTTTATCCTCTTCTGGTTGTGTATTTATGGCTGTATTTGTCAGTCCTTCTATATTATGAGCTAGGCCTTCTAAGCTTCGTCTCAGTTTTGTCTCTTGTGATCTTTATGGCTTTGGCTTTGCCTCTAGATTTCTGATCCACCTTGAGTTGATTTTTGTGTATGGTGTGAGGTGTGGATCTTGCTTCAGCTTTCTGTAGGTAGCAATCTAGTTATGCCAATACCATTTGTTGAAGAGGTTGTTGTTTCTCCATTTGATAGGTTGTGCATCCTTGCTGAGTATTCAGTTGACAATATTTGGAAGCAGAAGTGGCATCCACTTCCTAAACAACATGCCTCTGGAAACTATGAATTTTGATAAATGTCAATAGTTTAGAGGGGCTTCAGGCCTTTTGTTCATAGGTCACTATCAGTCGTGCTCAACTTGAAGACAGTCAACACCACAGATAGATGGGTTAATTCCTGGGCTTTCGATTCTGTTTCGTTGGTCTGTATACCTATCATTGTATCAGTACCATGTTCTTTTGGTTATTACAGCTGTATAGTAGGTTTTTTAGTTTTATTTTTTTGTTAGCATTTTATTTTTTTTAATTAAATTTTCTGCTACTTTATTTACAAAATTTGAATATGTTGTTTTAAAGAACAATTTTTTTCAATTTTCCTCACCCCCCCATCAAATTGCACAACCTCATGGTTAATTTCCCCCTCCCCACCTCGCACATCCTCATCCCTCTGTTTCCACCCTCTTCCATCCCTCCTGGATCCTTAGACTCATTCTGCAATATGTATAGTAGGTTTTGAGATCAGAAAGTGCACTATGCCTTCCACTTCATTTTTGTTTTTCAGAAGTGCTTTGCTTATTCATGGTCTCTTTCTCCTTTAAATAAACTTGCCAGTTGCCTTCTCTCTCTCTCTCTCTTTGAAAAATGAATTTGGTATCTGTATTGGCATTGTGTTGAACATGTAGATTACTTTTGGTAGGGTTATATTGAATTTTCTTACCCATGAACATGAAATATTTTACCAGTTATTTAGGTCTTTCTTTGTTTCTCACAGAAATGTTTTTTAGTTTTCTTTATACAGGTTTTTTGTGTCTCTAGTTAAGTTTATTCCTAACTATTTCAGTTTGTGGTTGTTGTTGTTGTTATGTGCCGTTGAGTCGTTTGCGACTCATAGCGACTCTATGTACAACAGCTCTAAACCCTGCTCTATCCTGTGCCAATTGCACTGCCTCCAATACACCCATCCTGATTACCCCAGTCACTGAATCAGTCCACCTCATAGAGGGTCTTCCCCTCTTG
>NW_006401330.1:7673-8892 GCF_000299155.1 Elephantulus edwardii
GAGATGTGCAAAATCTCATTTTGGAGAGGAAAGAGCTTTGACATCTCCTTGGCAGTCAGTTCGACTGTTCTGTAGTCATTCACTGTTGGAACAATTTCCTCTCTTTTAGAAGCTTTGGGGTTAGATTGTTATTCTTTTCTATTTGATGGGGGTGTTGCTTTAGCACATTAATTTTATTTCTTTCTTCCTTTTTAATGTGTTTGCCTCTTGCTATCAAAATAAACTGTGGCAGACTCTGAGAAGAATGGGAATCCTATAACATTGTGGTCATGCGAAACCTATACTTGGACCAGGATGCAGTTGTCAGAACAGAGCAAGGAGACACTTCATGGTTCAAAATCATGAATGGTGTATTCAGGGATGTATTCTGTCTCCATACCTTTTCAATCTATATGGAGAAGAGATAATCCAGGAGGCTGGGCTGTATGAGGTGGAATGTGGCATCAAGATTGGAGGAAGATTCATCAACAACCTGCATTATGCAGATGACACAACCCTGCTTGCTAAAAATGAGGAGGACATGAAACGCTTGCTGCAGAAGGTCAAGGACTGCAGACTTCAATATGGATTGAAGCTCAACATCGAGAAAACAAAGATTCTCACCACTGGGCCAGTTGGCAGCATCATGATGGATGGTGAAGGGGTTGAGATTGTAAACAGCTTTAGTTTGCTTGGTTCCACAATCAATGCTGTTGGTACCAGAGCCAGGAAGTCAAGAGACGAATTGCTTTGGGAAAGCTGGAGTCAGGAACCTATCCAGAGTACCGAAGAGCAATGTCATCAGACTGGAGACTAAGGTGTGCCTGATCTAGATCATAGTCTTTGCAATTGCTTGCAAGGATTCTGAGACTGCATCTGATATACTTTGGACATGTTGCAAGGAGGAACTGGTCCTTGGAGAGGGACATCAGTCTTGGAAGCGAGGAGGGACGGAGAGAGGGAGACCATCGATGAGATGGATCGATACAGTGACTGGGGTAATGAGGGTAGGTGTGTCAGAGATAGTAAAGTTGGCACAGGATAAAGCTGTTTTCAGGGCTGTTGTACATAGGATCGCTGTGAGTCACAAGCAACCGAAGACACACAACAACAACAACGTGAACAGGTATGGAGATAGAATACATCCCTGACACACTTACCTACACACATACATCCATTCACAATTCCAAACCATGCGTGCTCCCCTGCTCCATTTGCACAACAGCCTCCTGGTCCAGGT
>NW_006401330.1:8992-9885 GCF_000299155.1 Elephantulus edwardii
AGGATAGAGCTGTTTTCAGGGCTGTTGTACATAGGATCGCTGTGAGTCACAAGCAACCGAAGACACACAACAACAACAACGTGAACAGGTATGGAGATAGAATACATCCCTGACACACTTACCTACACACATACATCCATTCACAATTCCAAACCATGCGTGCTCCCCTGCTCCATTTGCACAACAGCCTCCTGGTCCAGGTATAGGTAGGTTCTGCATGAGTGCAAGCAAGTATTCTGTGATCCCCATTATTCTCAACGTCAGCCACAACTTGTCATGATCCACATAGTCAGACACCTTTGCATAGTCAGTAAAACACAAATTGACATTCTTCCAGTATTCTTTACTTTCAGCCTGGATTCAACTGACATCAGTAATGATATCCCTGGTGCCACGACCTCTTCTAAATCCTTCTTGAACTTCTGACAATTCCCTGTGTCCCAGCTACTTTTGAATGATCTCAGCAGTATTTTGCTTGTATGTGATATCAATGATATTGTTTGATAATTTCCACACTCAGTAGGGTCACCTTTCATGGGAATGGGAACGGGAACGAATATGCTCCTCTTCCAATCCGTCCGCCAGACAGCCATCTTCCAAGTTTCCTGGCATAGACTGGTGAGTGCATCCAAGGCTACATCTGTTAATTGAAACAAATCGATTGGTATCACATCGATTCCTGGGGCCTTATTTTTTACCAATGCCTTCAATGCAGCTTCCACTTCCTCCTTCTTTACCATTGTCTCCTGTTCATATGATACTTCGTGAAATTTTTCAGTGTCACTCAATTCTTTCTGGTACAGTGACTCCATGTATTCTCTCCATCTTCTTTTGATGCCTTCTGGGTCATTCAATAAATTGCCCATAGCATCTTTCAAAATTGTGATATGAAG
>NW_006401331.1:0-782 GCF_000299155.1 Elephantulus edwardii
ACCACACAACACAACATAATATAATATAATGTGATGTGATGTGATAATATATGATAGGATAGGATAATATGTAATATGATATAATATGATATAGTATAATATAACATAATATAACAAAACATAATACAATATAATATAAAACAATATAATAAAACACCACAATTCAAAGGCACTGTTTCTTCTTTGTTCACCTCTACTCATTGTCCAACTTTTAGATGCATAAGAAGCAACTGAAATACTATGACGTGGATCAGGCACACCTTAGTCTTTAAACTGACATCTTTGTTCATAAGCACTTTGGAGAGGTTCTTGACAGTATATTTTCCCAATATAACATATCTTTTGATTTCTTGATTGCTAGTACCACAGATGCTGATTATTCTTCTAAGTAAAATGAAATTGTTGACAATTTCAAACTTTTCTCCACCTATCATGTCCCAGAGGTAGGGAATTTTGTTTTCTTGATGTTGTGATGTAACTCATATTTAAAGCTTTATCCTTTGATCTTCTGCAGTAAGTGTTTCAATTCATCTTCACTTTCTGAAGCAAGGTCATGTCATCTGCCTAACTCAGGTTGTTTATGAATCTTCCTCTAATTTTGATGCCACATTCTCCTTCGCATAGTACAGCTTCTCGGACTATTTTCTCACTATACAGACTAGACGGCACTTAACAACAACAACAACAACAACAAGAGAGCTCAGTGGGCCTAGTGGACAGAAAATGATGCTACCAAGCCAAAGGTGGGTGATTTTAATCTGTGGTCCTCAGGCTTGGTTTTA
>NW_006401331.1:1122-9597 GCF_000299155.1 Elephantulus edwardii
CAAAGTGTTCAGGTCTTTTGTTCATAGGGTTGCTATGAGTCATCTACGGCTGGATAGCACTTAGCAACAACAACAATAACATACAGACGGAATAGATACAGAGATAGGATACAATCCTGACACACATCTTTCCTGAACTTAAACCATGTAGTGTTTCATCGTTCTGTTTGGACAACTGCTTTTTGGTCCAAGTATAAATTTTGTATGAGCACATTTAAGTGTCCTGGACTTCCCATTCTTCTCATTGTTAACCACAATTTGTAATGATCAACACAGTCAAATTCCTTTGAATAGACAATAAAATACAAGTAAGTATCTTTCTGGTATTCTCTGCCTTCAAGATCCATCAACAATGATATACCTTATACCTTGGCCTCTTCTAAATCCAGCCAGAATTTCTGGACATTCCCTGTTGATGTAATGTTCCACTAATTTTTAAATAATCTTCAGTAGAATTTTACTCATAGCTACTCCTGTGCAAGTTTTAATTGAAAGCAAAGAAAATGAAAACAAGTCCATGACAACCAAAATATATCCCGTCTATCCCAACTGAATTAAAAAACTCTCTCAAGAATACATTTGAGGTGCTGAACACTAATGACTGAAGACCAGAAGAGTCATGGGATGACATCAGGGACACAGTTTATGAAGAAAGTAAAATTATTATTACAAAGGCAGAGAAAAAAGAAGAGACCAAATGAAAGTCAGAAGAGACTCTGAGACTTGCACTGGAATGAAAAGAAGCCAAAACAAGGGAAAGGAATGCTGAAGTTAGAGAGCTGAATAGAAGATTTTAAAGGGTAGTTTGAGAAAAGAAAGCAAAATACTGTATTTTTAAAAAGGTACAAAACACTGGAGTTAGAAAACCAAAAGAGAACACACTTGGAATTTCTCAAGCTGAAAGAACTGAGAACAAATTCAAGCCTCAAGTTGGAATGTTGAAATATTCTAAGGACAAAATCTTGAATGATGCAGGAAGCATCAGAAGAAGATAGAAAGAATAGATGGTCACTGTACCAAAAAGAATTTGTTGACATTGAACCATTTCAGGAAATAGCATATGATCAAGAACAAATGGTACTGAAAGAAGTCCAAGCTGCATTGCAAGCATTGGAAAAAATAAGGCCACAGAAACAGATGTAATGCCAATTAAGGTGTTTCAACAAAAGATGCAGCCCTGTATATGCTCACTAGCCTATGGCAACAAATTTGGAAGATAGCACTTGACTAGAAGAGCTTCCTTTTTGTTCCCACTTCAAAAAACGGTAATTCAACAGAGTGGGAAATATAAAGTCCATTTAGAAAATGCTTGTTGTATGTTGCTGTTCTTATGTGCTGTTGAGTCACCTGTGACCCCTAATGACCCTATGTACAGCAGCTCTGAACACTTCCCCGTCCTGAGTCAATCTCAATTATTCCTACACAACCCTCATTGCCCAAGTCACTGTATCAATCCATCTCATCTGGGGTCTTCCTCACCTGAGCCATGCTGTCCTTCTCCAAGGATTAGTCTTTCCTGGCCATGTGCCCAAAGTATGTGAGACAGAGCTTCAAAATCCTAACCTCCAAGGAGAAACTTGGTTTCAGTCTCTCCAAGACAGACCTAATTGTATTCGTGGCAGTCCATGGTATGTTCAAGACTCTTTTCCAGCACCACAATTCGAAGGCATCAATACTTTTGTCATTCTTAGTCATTGTCCAGCTTCTGATGCATAACAAGTAATTGTGAAGACCAGGGCCTGGATTAGGTGCACCTTAGTCTCTTGACTAACATCATTGCATTTCAGTACTCTGGAGAGGTCCCTGACAGCAGATTTTCTCAATGCAATTCATTTTTTTATTTCCTGACTGCTAGTATTAAGAGTGTTGATTGTGGACCTGAGCAAGTTGTAATTGTTAAGAATCTCTATGTCTTCTTCATCTATCATGGTGCTGTCAACTGGCCCAGTAGGAGCATCTTCGTCTTTTTGATGTTGAGCTTCAATCCATATTGAAAAGTACAGTCCTTGACCTTCTGCAGTAAGCACTTTAGGTCCTCTTCAGTTTCAGAAAGAAAGGTTGTCTTCCTCCAATCCTGAAGCCACTCTCCTCCTCATACAGCCCAGCTTCCTGAATTGGAAAACCAAAGCCAAACTCGCTCAGCATTTCTTAAGCCGAAAGAACTATCAAACAAATTCAAGCCACAAATTGCAATGCTTAAGAATGCTATGGGCAGACTACTGAATGATTCAGGAAGCATTCAAAGAAGATGGAAGGAGTATACAGTCACTGTACCAAAAAGAATTTGCTGACACAGGAGAATTTAAAGAAATAACAAATGATCAAGAGACAATGGTGATGAAGGAGGAAATTCAGGCTGCTCTGAAGGACTTGGTAAAAAAATAAAGTTTCAGGAATTGATGGAATACCAACTAGATATTTCAGTAAATAGATGTTGCCTTGGATGTACTCACCAGATTGTGCCAAGTAATCTGGAGGACAACTACCTGGCCAACTGACTGGAAGGGATCCCTATTTATTCCCTTTACAAAAAAGGTGAAGCGACAGAGTGTGAAAATTTTCAAACAATATTACCAATATCACATGCTAGCAAAATTCTGCTGAAATGACTGGAATAGTACATTGACAGGGAACTAACTACCAGAAATACAAGCTGGATTTAGAAGAGATCATGGCATGAGAGACATTATTACCAATGTCAGATGGATCTTGGCAGAAAGAAAAGAGTACCAGAGGAATATCTATCTGTGTTTCATTGACTGTGCAAAGGCATTTGACTGTGTGGATCACAACAAATTGTGGCTAACCTTGAGGAAAATGGGAATCTCAGAACAGTTGATTGTGCTTATGCAAAACCTATACTTGGACCAGGAAGCAGTCCTCAGAATAGAGCAAGGGAACACTGTATGGTTCAAAATCAGGAAAAGTGTGCCTCAGAGATGCATCCTGTCTCTATACCTTTTCAATCTATATGCAGAACAGATCATTTGGGAAGCTGGGCTTATTGTATAGATTACTAAATTTTTAAAATAGGATTTTAAGTACACACATACAAATGAAAAGCAAAGGATTATTTGAGTGTTATAACTTAAAGTTATACAGAGATAACAAATTATAATAATTTTTAAGTGATGCATTTTTGTTAAGAAATTTAATGTAAGCTAAAACACACTTTTCATAGAGGACATAGTATAATTGTTGGTACTTTAAAATTTCCTGCTATGGTTTCTTTCATTAGATCTTTATAAATATATTGGCACAGACTTGCATTTGTTATAATAATCCTTAGGTGAATAAATGTATTTGAAAGCTTTTCCACTTTATAATTTACTTTCTCCTCCAAGCCAATTTATTCCTCTTCTCCATGCAGTACAATGTATAACACATCAGTCTGCCAGGACAACTCAGTCTGTCATTCCAGAATGATCCTTTTAAAAGCATATTAGAATTACTTCTCTTGCCCTGACCCGTCATGGAGTTGTTTTGCTTTGAATAATGCTTTTTCTGTTCTCAAAATGCTTTCATATACTTATGCCTTTTTTATCTGACAATATTACCGTACGGTTAATGAAAGAAGAATTTTACAAGTTCAATCCTGAGGAGATGAACTCTATACCTGACTATTTATATTATATCATTCTGCGGAGATTGTTTGGAAAAAATGTAGAACAGAGTGGAATTTGTTAGACAGTGATTTTAACTACTCCTTGCATTATGATTTAATCAGCATGTCCACTTTATAAATGTTAAGAGACTTGTTTGGAATCAGACATCATCTACATACTTTTCTATGAATGCTAATTGAGTCCTTGAAGCACACTTTCCCAGATGGTCCATGCTATACAAAGTAAACCAACTCGTCTGAAAATAAGTGCTGAACATGCTATTTAGACAGAAAACATAACCTGTGTTCCGAGAAGAGAGGGCTCTTTGTATGAGGGTGGTCAAGAAGACTTCCAGGAAGCAGCACAATTCACTGTCAGAGTCCAAGGTCAGGAATCAGAAGGTCTGAGTTGCAGTGGCAGCTCAGTTAATAACTCATCATCTGATCTTGAGCAGCTTGCCTACATCTCCAGATTCTTTCATCTGCATGGCAGGATTAGATTCTGGAAAGCTCCTTTCAAGTCTGATTCTATGGTCATATTGAACTTTTTTTTTTTTAAATGACATGAAAATACATGGAAAGCTAGAATCAAGACATAACAAATTGAAAAGGTTTCTACATCCTGATTTGTGAGGAATTTATTTTAACTAATTATCATAAATCAGGACATAGAAGAGAAGGATTGAGACTTTTGTACTGTAGTGATTTAAATATTTTTCAAGTCGTGGGAGCATGTTATAATGGAAGGAATGCTGGATTGCAAGTCAACAGAGAGTGATTAAGAGACTTGGCCAAGGCCTCACAGGTAATAAATGGTAAAATCAGAGGCTCAGAAACCAAGTCTCCTGAAGGTTAGCCTACTGTTCTTTCCAAAATATTATGTGGCTTCAAATTCTCTCTTCCCACTGAACTTTGTTAAAACAGAAGCCAATATTCCCTTGTTTTTACTTCTTCATGGCACAAACAATTTTAATTGAGATACCTACTTATGATTCCATGCAAATGGCTGCTCTGACTGTTCGGGTGCTATTGAGTCAATGCCAATTCACAGACCCTATACGACACAGTAATTATCGGTGAAAGCCCCACAGGATTTCTCAGTATAGTTTCTACCATATTAGAAACTCCCTTTTGCAGTAAGATGTTGTTTATAAATTACAACTATAACAGAGATGTCACAAATTTACCCTCATGGTTTAGTAGACTAGACGTCCAAACTTAGGGTGCTGGCTCTAGGGAAAGGTTTCTCTCTGTACATTTTCTGGTTAGGAGTTTCCCAATGCAGGAATGTAGATCTAAAGCCTTCCCTTCTTTACTCCTGGCTCATTTGTCTTGGTGATATTGAGGTTACCCCTTCTCTGCTGATTTTTCTCTCCTTTTATTGTTTTGTAAGATCAAGATGTTATATGTTAAACATCAGGGAAATGGAAGGTTTTATAAAATTAAGGGTGCTATATCCCATCCTTAATCCTCTTATAACTGCTTGGCTTTCTAGGTCATGGGTAACTTCCACATTACATCATTACACATATGCATTTTCGTGAGGGATACAGTTCAGGTCACGCCAGATGTATACAAGGCTTTTGAAATTCTATTCCATTGAGCCATCTATTCATGACCACATTGCTTTAATCATAACATTTTAAAATACAGTTAAGTAATCTTGTAGTTAGTTAGCCTTCCTTTCATTTATTTTTTTCCTTTCAGTGATTTTGTGACTATTTGTATATTTTCTCACGTGTCCTGCAGGATCAACTTTTTAAGAAATAATTTCAACAAAACAAATAGCCATTCTATTTGCTGTCATCACATGCTGTTGAATCTATTTTGGAACATAATGACCTGAAGATATAGACAAGAACTACTCCACAGGGCTCACTTTCTTGGCTAGTTTTATGGAAACAGATCACCAGACCTTTTCTTCCCTGTAGAGCTAAGCAGATTCAAACTGCTATTTTTTCCAATTATTAGTAGAGTGTGACCATATTAAAATTTTACTTCCTTTATAGAAAGGTGGCATATTTTGTTAAAGTGAAAAGAATTTAAGACATTAAATTCTCCCTATCTGAAACATAGGTTTGGCACAGTCCATAGAGAGTTGAGCTGCTAATCCCAAATTAATAGCTAATATGCACTTGTTACAACAGATGAAGAGAAAGGCAATATACAATAAAGGACTGATCAAACATTGTGTTTGATTAATTACACTAATTTTTATTAAGAGAACTCTGGTGGCCTCATGGTAAGGAGAAGTGCTGTGAACTTAAAGGCAAGTGGTTTAAATCTACCAACTGCTCCACAAGAGAAAGGTGAGCAATCTCCTCTGATGCAATTTATTGCCTCTGAAAACTGGCTGGAGGGTTTGACTGTAGAGCACATAACAACAACAACAATTGTAATTGGGGAGTTTTGATAGTGTGCTCTGAAGGTAGTTATGCTGTTAACCCAAAGGCCATGCCCCTCTGGCAGTTCAAATTCAGCAGTGACTCTGTGAGAAAAAGGTAAGAAACCTCCTCCTAAGCAATTCATAGCCCTGGAAACCCAATGAAAGAGTCAGTGCCAACTTGACAGCCATGGGCCAGGGGCAGACATAGGAACTCTGGTGGCAAGTCTGTATCGTGTTTTGCTGCCACCCAAAAGGTCATGTGTCCCCAGTGTCTCAAATCCACCATGAGCGCCTCAGGAGAAAGTTGTATAAAGATGTAGCCTTGGAAAATGTATAGAGGGTCACTATAAGTCAGAATTGACGACAGTGGATTTGATTTTGGTGTATTAGGATAATATATATTTTCATTATCTATTAGGGAGCTCTGGTGATCTAGTGGTAAAGAGGTGCACTGTCAACTCGAAGGCACAAGGTTCAAATCCACCAGCTGCTCTGTGGGAGAAAGATAGGCATTCTCCTTCCATACAATTTATTGCCCATGAAAACCCACTAGAGAGGATCAGCTATGGGTCAGTTCTGACTCAACAGTATACAACAATAACAACAACAACATACATATATTATCTATTTGTTTTATGCATATAATCAACCTATTGCTCTCAAGTTGTTCCGACTCATCATAATGACCCTCTGTTAGATTCCTGAGGCTGAAAACAAAGTAAGAAACTACCCTTTTTCTCTCAGGGAGTCTTTGGTAATTTAATTAATTACACTAATTAAAATTAGAAAGCCTTGGTGGTCTGTCTGAAGGGAATTGTTCTGTTTATCTGGAAATACCCTTATTTCATCATCATATTGGAAGGACAATTTTGCTGGTTCTATTAATTCTTGGTTAATAATTTTTTTCTTTCAGTTTTACATATAGCATCACAGGGCCATCTTGTCTGTATGGTTTCTGCTGAGAAATCAGAGCTCAGTGTTATTGATTCTCCATTTTAAGTGACTTTTCATTTTCCCTGAGCTGCTTTTAATAACTGTTCTTTGTTTTTACTTTTTGGAAAATTCTATTATGATATGAAACAAAATTTGACCTTGAGTCTATCCCATCAGAATTTCAAAACCATCTCAGGAACAGGTTTTAGGCCTTGAACATTAATGAGCAAAGACCGGATAAACTGTGGGAGGATATCAAGAATATCATCCAGGAAGAGTGCAAAAGGTCATTGTCATTGCAAAGACAGGGGAGGAAGAAAAGACCAAGATGGATGTCAGAAGAAACTCTGAATATTGCACTAGAGCACCAAAAAGCCAAAGCAAAGGGAATAAATTAAGATACTAAGGTGTGGAACAGAAGATTCAAAAGGGCAACAGAGGAAGACAAAGTGTTACAATGAAATGTGCAAGGAGCTGGAGCCAGAAAACCAAAAGGGCCGAACCCGCTCAGCATTTCTTAAGCTGAAGGAACTGAAGAACAAATTCAAGCCTCCAGTTGCAATACTTAAGAATGCTTTGGGAATAAAATGAAATGATCCAGGAAGCATTAAAAGAAGATGGAAAGAGTATACAGAGTCATTGCTCCAAAAGAAATTGGCAGACACAGAAGAATTTCATGAACGTATGAGCAAGAGCCTGTGGTGATGAAGGAAAAAGTTCAACCTGCTCTGAAAGAACTAGCAAAAAACAAGGTCCCAGGAATTGATGACATACCAATTGACACATTTCAACAAACAGACGCTGCCCTGGACGTGCTCACCTAATTGTGCCAAGAAATCTGGAGGACAACCACCTGGACAACTGACTGGAAGAGATTTATAGTTGTTCCCATACCAAAGAAAGGTGATCCAACAGAGTGCGGAAATTATCGAACAGTATCATTGACATCACATGTGAGCATTGATATCACAAGCAAACTGAAGATTATCTAAAAACGACTGGAACAGCACATCAACAGAAAACTGCCAGAAGCACAGGCTGGGTTTAGAAGAGGCCCTGTTACTAGGAATATCACAGCTAATGTCAGATGGATCTTGGCTGAAAGCAGAGAGTACCAGAGGAATATCTATCTGTGTCTCATTGACTATGCAAAGGCATTTGGCTGTGTAGATCACAACAAACTGTGGCTGACTCCAAGAAGAATGAGAATCCCAGAACACTAAGACCAGGAGGCAGTCATCAGAACAGAGCAAGGAAACACCGCATGGTTCAAAATTGGGAAGGCTGTGCACCAAGGATGTGTCTATCTCCAAATCTTTTCAATTTATATGTGGAACAGATTATCCAGGAGGCTGGGGTCTATGAGGAGAAATGTGGCATCAGGTATGGAGGTAGACTCATCAACAACCTGTGTTATGCAGATGATACAACCCTGCTTGCTGAAAGTGAGTAGGATCTAATGCCACAAAATTAGAAATTAATAATAGGATGATAAAGGAGAAAAAACCATACATTTGGAAGCTGAACAACACCTTGCTTGAACATGACTGGG
>NW_006401332.1:0-757 GCF_000299155.1 Elephantulus edwardii
GACTACAAACTGCTGTTTGGCCTTACCACATTGGTCCTGCTAACTCAAGCAACAGGGAGGTACTAGACATCTTGATAGAGGAGCAGTGAAGTCAAACCAAGAACCAACTATCACATTAGTTTTCAAAAACTCTTCCCCATCAATGTCTCGAAAGAAGCAAGGTACCTCACTCACCACACAAGCCCAAAACAAGATATCTCTCCCCCAAAATGACACAAGAGTGATGGATTTCATGAAGCCAGAAAGTCTGATGGAATTTTCGGATGCAGAATTTTTTAAAAAAAGATGATGTAATATTTTCAATGGATGAAAAACAATCTTAAAGAATTAAAGGACACTACAGTCAAAAATCATGAGGAGCTTAAAAAAACAATCCAAAACAATGCAGAGAAAACAAATGAGACATCAGAGGCACTCGAGAAACAGAAATCATAATGCAAAATATGAAAGCTAAGGTTTCTGATGCTGTCAACATGATGGAGGGACATATGAATAGAGGTGAAGAGATGGAAAACAGAAGTAGTGAAACAGAAAATAGAATTTTCATCACAGATCTGACCGAGAAAAAAAGCAGAATCAAAAAAGAAGAAAACTTAAGAATAATATGGGATACCATTAAAAGAAATAACATTTGCAGCAATGGATTCCCAGAATGGGAAGAAGCAAGTAAAGGCACTGAAAAAGTTGTGGAAGTAATACTAGAGGAAAAATTTCCAGGCATAATGAAGAATGACAGAATATATATTCAAGAAGCTGA
>NW_006401332.1:2878-4310 GCF_000299155.1 Elephantulus edwardii
CAAGAACCACATGATCTTATCAGTTGATGCAGAAAAGGCCTTTGACAAAGTCCAACACCTTTTCCTGATTAAAACACTCAACAAAAAGGGGAATTTCTTCAATATAGTAAATAGTATTTATGGAAACCCGAGAACTAACATTGTTCTCAATGGAGAGAGGGTTAAAGGCATTCCCTTTAAGAACAGGAACTAGGAAAGGACGCCCATTATCTCCTCTCTTATTCAATATTGTATTGGAAGTCTTAGTGATAATAATAAGACAAGAGAAAGACATAAAAGGTATACGAGTTGGCAAAGAGGAGGTAAAATTATCCCTCTATTCAGATGACATGACAGTATACTTAGAAAACCCTAAACACTCAGCAAGAAAACTATTGGACATAGTTGATCAATTCAGCAACGTAGCAGGATACAAGATCAACATAAAAAAATCAGTTGGATTTCTCTACAGTGTAAAAGAGAATACAGAGCTGGAGCTAAGAAAACAATACCCTTCACAATAGCTAATCACAAGATAAAATATTTGGGAGTAAATATACCTAAAAGCACAAAGGATCTATTCAAAGAAAATTACAAAACATTAATACAAGAAACAAAAAGAAACCGGGAAAAGTGGAAGAATATCCCTTCCTCATGGATAGGAAGACTCAATATTGGGAAAATGGCAATACTACCAAAGGCAATTTACACGTTCAGTGCAATCCCAATACAAATACCAATTACATTCTTCAATGGAATGTAATGGAAATGAGATGGAAAAGGCAATTTTCAGCTTCAGTTGGAATGGAAAGAAGCCCCAAATAAGCAAAGCGCTCCTAAAAAATAGAAAAAGGTAGGAGGCATCTCACTCCCTGATTTCAAATCCTACTACACTGCCGTGGTAATTAAGACAGTATGGTATTGGTACAGATCAACGTAATAGAATTGAGAACCCAGAACTCAGCCCATCTATTTATGGTGAACTGATTTTTGACAAGGAGATGAAATCAGTTACGTGGGGAAATGACAGCCTTTTTAACAAATGGTGTTGGCAAAATTGGAAAACTATCTGAAGAAGAATTAAACAAGATCCCCACCTCACTCCATATACAAAAACCAACTCAAGGTAGATCCTGGACCTAGGACTAAAACCAAGGACTACAAACTTCATTAAAGAAAAGCTTGGAAGAACTTTTGTAGTCCTAACCCACAACATAAAGGGTCTTCAAAGTATCCCGAAAAATTTACAACCAGGAGAAGATAAAATAGATGAATGGGACCTTCTAAGAATCAAATTCCTATGCGCATCCAGAAACTTCTCCAACAGGGGGAAAAGGGAAGTCACAGACTGGGAAAAAGTGTTTGGTAATGACATGTCAGATAAGGGACTTATATCTAGAATTTATAAAATACTTGAGCACCACAACAGGATAAAGGTAAATAATTCAATAAA
>NW_006401332.1:5800-8034 GCF_000299155.1 Elephantulus edwardii
CCAGGGGAAAATGGTGAGAATAAATCTGGCATACTTTGAGTATGCTGTTAGGAGGGATCTGTTCTTTTAGAAAGACATTATGCTGTGAAGAATGGAGGGTCAGTGAAGGAGGGGAAGATCCCATAGTACATAACAACACCTTTGGAATAGTTTTTGTACAGACAAAATTATCATTTGAAAGATGTACTTCACAAAAAGGCATTTTGTAATCAGCAAATAATGTACAGCATTCTTTTGAATGATGCCATAAAGCTTTAAATAATCTCAAGAACTAAAATTTGTCCTTGAGTGTATCCTCTTGAACTTAAAAACCATCTCAAAAAATAGGCTTGTGGCTTTGAACTCTAACGAGCGAACATCAGATAAGTTGTGGGAGGATATCAAGAATATCATCCAGAAAAAAATGTCAAAGATCATTACAAAGACAAAGAAGGAAGGAGAGACCAAGATGGGTGTCAGGAGAGACTCTGAATATTGCACTGGAGTATCAAGAAGCCAAAGCAAAGGGAAGAAATCAGGAAGAAAAAAGCTAAACAATATTTCAAAGGGTAGTTTGGGTAGACAAAACAAAGTATTATAATGAAATGTACCAAAATCTGGAGTCGGAAAATGAAAGGAATGAACTCACCTGGCATCCTTAAGTTGAAGAAACTGAGGAACATATTAAAGTCTCTTGTTGCAATAATTAAGGACAGCTTGCTTGGCTCCACAATCAACACTCTTGGCATGAACAATCAGGAAATCAAAAGATGAACTGTGCAGAAAAAATGTTTCCAGGGACCTCTCCAGAGTACTGAGAGGCAGCAATGTCAGTCTGGAGATGAAGGTGCACCAGATCCAGGCCATAGTCTTTGCAATAAATCACTATGCATCAGAGAGCTGGACAATGACTAAGGATGACAGAAGAAGAATAATTGCCATTGAGTTTTGTTGCTGGAGAAGAGTCTTGAACATACCATTGACTGCCAAGAAAACAAATAGGTCTGTCTTAAAGAGAGTGAAACCAAGTTTTTTCTTGGAGGCTAGGATTTTGAAGCTCCATCGCATATACTTTGGGCATATGGCCAAGAGGGATGAGGCCTTGGAGAAGGACATCATGCTTGGAAGGGTGGAGGAACAGTACAGAAGAGGAAGACCACAAACAAGATAGATTGATATAATAACTGGGGTAATGAGAGTAAGTGTGTCATAGTCAGTGAGACTGGCTCATGATAGAAAAGGCTTCTGAGCTGTTGTACATAGGGTTGCTATGTTATTGCAGGCAACTTGATGGCACATAACAACAATGACAATAACAACAACAACAACAACAACAACATGACCAGAACATTGAATGATGCAGGAAGCGTTAAAGAATAACAAAGGAGTACACAGAGTCATTGGGGCAAAAAGAATGGGTTGACACAGAAGAATTTCATGAAATAACATTATCATCAAGAGGAAATAGTGGAAAAGGAGGAAGGGCAAGCTGCTCTGAAGGAACTGGTAAGAAACAAGGCCCCAGGAATTGATGGAATACCAGCAAACATATTTCAAGAGACGAATGCTATCCTGGATGAGTTTACCACGTTGTGCCAAGAAATTTGGAGGACAACTACATGGCCAACTGACTGAAAGATATTCATCTTTATTTCCATTCCAAAAAAAAGTGATCAGTGTGGAAATTAACGAACAACATCAGTAATATCACACACAGCAAATTCCTATTGAAGATTATGTAAACAAGCTATATTTAGAAGAAGCCATGCAACTAGAGACATGATTGAATCTTGACTAAAAGAGAAGACCAGAAGAATGTTTATGTTTCCTTGACTATGCAAAGGTATTTGACTGTGTGGACCACAACAAATTGTGACTAACATTAAGAGGAATGGGAATCCCAGACAACTGGATTCTGCTCATGTAGAACATATACTTGGAACAGGAAGCAATTGTCAGAACAAAGTAAAGAAATCTGCATGGTTCAAAAACAAGAAGAGTGCATCCTCTTCAGTGTATGTGCCGTAGATCATTAAGAAGGCTGAACTTTATGAGAAAGAATGTGGCATTGAGATTGGAGGAAGATGCATCAACAACTCGTGCTATTCAGATGACAATCTTGGTTGCCTAAACTGAAGAGGAACTGAAGCATTTGCTGTAGAAGGATCAACAACTTGTGTTATGCAGATGACACAACCTTGGTTGCCTAAACTGAGGATGACCTGAAGCATTTCCTGCAGGAGGAAGACTGCAGT
>NW_006401332.1:8769-10009 GCF_000299155.1 Elephantulus edwardii
CTATCTGTTCCTCCGAACCCCTCCCCGCCCTGACAATATGTAGTCAAAATCTCGGGTGGACAATTTTACACTGCCTATCAAGGAGCCCTTCGGCCACTGCCCTTGGGGACCCTGTCGCCTTCAGCATACCACAAAGCCGGAACGCTATCACCGCCTCCACTACAGCTTCCCACCCGAAGCGCTTTGAAAGTAACAAGTGGGCCCGCCCTTCCGCTCTCGGAGTCCACGCATTTCCGCTGCTGAGTTCCCCGCCTCCAGTTCAAACTGGGAAAATGGCGAGAAAGTCTTACTCGCCAGTCTTGTCTGCTGCAGCGGACGAGCGGTTAGTGGCCGGGGCGAACGACCAGGCCTCAGTCACCGACCTTCCCGAGAGGACTCCCGCGGGCTCTGCACCTTGAAACGACCTTTGTCGGAAATGCTAGCGCTGTGCGCCTGCTTCGTGCAGAAGCTCGGGGATTCGTTGCCAGAGGAGATTCGGGCACCCGCGCTGCGGGAATGCACAGTGTGTAGGGCGCAGTCTTCACTTGTGTTTCCCCCTTCCAGGGTTATCGGGCAGTGAAAAAAAACAACCTACAGAAACATCTCACGCCAGACATTGCTGAGTTATTAACAGTGCTAACTCACTCGGGCCGCCTTAGAAGTAACGGAAGAAATAGGGCGAAAATTGTTGCTAATGTATGCTGGGCATTATTAATAGACTTGCACAGCTCTGTTGACATGAAAGGTAAGCTGTGTGTGCAGTTTTATATAAAAAGTGGAAATAGGTGAAATTCATTTTAGTAGTATGCTTTACTTAATGCAGTATGTATTGCGTTAAATAGTCTTCATGACTCGGAAATAAAGTTAGAGCTAATGATTGAAGTGGACTTGTCATTGAAAATGTAAATGTAGCAATAGAGACTGGTTTACCACTTCCTTTCTTGAATTCTGTTTTGTTGTGATAGTTGAGAATACATACAGTGGAGAAAAGCATTCATTTGTCTATATGTACAATTCAGTGACATTGATTACATCAAGTTGGTCAACCATTTTCGCCCTCCTTTTCTGAATTATTCCTCACCCAAGAACGTAAATTCACTGCCTTTTAAGGTCCTTATGTAATTTTTCTGATGTACTATTATCTCTATGACCCCATAGAGAGAGTTCTTAGAAGAGTGTACTCTTCAACTATTACTTTATATCTGTCTTCATAAATTTGAAGTTATTTTGTTAAAATATTTGGATTCTTAATTTGGAGTTA
>NW_006401333.1:0-507 GCF_000299155.1 Elephantulus edwardii
CTTTAGCAACTCTGTGTTCAAAAGCAGGTTTCAGAATCTATTCTGACATCCATTTTGGTCTTTTCTTCCATTCATGTCTTATGAATCACCTTTTTTTCCTTATTTGCGTAAGATATCTTTAATGCCATCCATAACTCATCTGGTTTTTAGTCATTAGTGGTTGATGTGTCAAATCTATTCTTGAAATGATTTCTCAATTCAGGTGGGATAGACTCAAAGCAGTGTTCTGACTCTGGTGGGCTTGTCTGGATTTTCTTCAGTTTCAACTTGTACATATACATGGACAATTAAATTAGCGATTAAAAAATAGTCCCCCTTTCATTGTTTTTCCTTACTTCATCATAGTAAAATGATTTATCTTTGAAAAGTAGAAAATGATAAGCATAGAGATTATTTATCTATGTTTTAATAACTAAAAAGTCTCAGAAAATAATTTTTCCCATCTGCAACAAATCAAATCAGAAGTTATGCATTAAAGTCTTACAGTATACATAGCACCAGTTAAGA
>NW_006401333.1:1238-4632 GCF_000299155.1 Elephantulus edwardii
TTCGTTCATAGGGTCACTATGCGTCATCTATGACTCTACAGTACTCTACAGCAACAAAGTGTGAGATACACACACACACACACACACGCACGCACACGCACACACACACACACACACACACACACTTTCCATAATTTGTCCCGCTAAGATTAATAGCAAACTATTTATGAGAAGTCTCAGGTCAACGTAGTCCCAAATGCTTAACCAGCTGTATGTGTACATAATTTCTAACAAGAACAGCTCAGTTCGTGGCTCAGTTCCTCAATTCTCTATGGCCCTCGGGTTCAGATTCACCAGAATATGTCTCTCAGAGGCTCCGACTTGTCATGAGAACGACTCACATGACCAAAGGGCCAGTATCCTGTAGAGTGTCACTTGTGGCACAGCTAGTTGGTAACTGTGGGTGACACAGGCTGGTGGTGTAGAGACTGGTGAGTAGCTGGAAGCTGTGTCCCAGGCAAATAATCTTTTCCAAATGAAAAACGCACCTTGTGCTGAGGTCCCATGAGCTTATATAAATCTCTACTATAGTAGGGGTTGTATCCCATTCTAAGCTTCTCTCTTTAATACAATAATTACTTCAACACAAAATAGTTTATCATTGGCTAAAGAAGACATCTGAATGATAAACCTTAGACACACACACACACACACACACACAGACACAAAACTCCAGGGAAGAAAATTTTCCCTTTCTAGTCGGAAAAATAGAAGTCTCAAGCATATGAGGAAATTCTCCTTTGATTTTCTTTTTTATAACTGCTATGATTTTTCTCCAATCTATTTTCTCATTGTCATTCAGTTTATAATCACTAACAAAAGGCCTAACATTCAAATTATCAGAGTTTAAGCAGGAGGGGAGGAAGAACATGGTGGCCCACAGTTAGAAAAAGAAGAGCAAAATAAATAAAGCCAAAGCAAGCACGAGGAAACAATAAAAGACAAGAGCAGAAACTCATGAAACTGAAAACAAAAATAGAGAAAAAATAAAATTCAAATATGGTTCTTTAATATTACTGATATAAGTCATAAATCCCTAGTAAGACAGAACAAAACAAAAAAGAAACAATATTAGGAATGAACTAAAGATATCATTCAAATGTGGTTCTTTAATATTACTGATTCTTTGTCTATGAAAAACTCTACCCACATAAATGTGATAACTTAGAAAAATGAATCAAGCCAATCACTTATCACCCAGATTTTCCAGATTCCACTTAATTTCCCCTAATTCCTTTACCCAAAAAAACTCTGTGACCCTATGATTTACTCTCCTCCCTACCTTCAGCCTCCCTATTTCTTTGTCTTCCCTCTTTGGAGTTTTATACACATCTATCCTTATATTTTTACACTAATTGTCTTATGCAGTATTTGTCCTTATAAGACTGAGTTAGCTGACTCATCATAATGCTCTCTAGCCTCTCACATTTTATATAGCATTTTTTAAAAATTGTTGCTCCTGAATGCTGCATAGTATTCCATCATGTTTCTCAATTCCATTCGTTTGTTGATGGACATTTGAGTTGTTTCAATTTTCTTGCTATTGTGAAATGTAAGGAAATGATCTTCTGGAATACAATGTGAATGAATAAATGTGTGAAACACAATGTATATGATGGAAACACAAAGTATATGAATTTCATATACAAACTAATAAAAAAAATTGATCAATTCCTTAAAACCACATGTTACCAAAGCTTATCCAAAGTAAATAGATAATCAGAATAGTACTATAAGTAATAAATACATTTGTACTTAAAATGCTTCCAAAAAAGAAATTCCCAGGTTTAGATGGCTTAACTGGTGGATTCTATTGAGAATTTACAGGGAATATATAACATTCTAAAAAAAAGCACTTCCAGAAAGTTAAAACAGAGAGATCATATTCCAACTCATTTTATGAGGCCATATTTGCCCAGATTTTATGAGGCCAGAAATATACAAATATATTACAAGAAAATAAAACTGTGGCCCAATAGCCATTATGAACAAAGACACAAAAATTCTCAACAAAAGCTTACTACATGATACCTGGCAATAGATAAAATCGTAATATAGCAACATTGCTGTTGTTACTGTTAGGTGCCGTCAAGTCTGGTATGATTCATAGTAACCCTATGAACAAAAGATCTGAAACCTATTCTATCTTGCACCATCCTCACACTTCTGACACACAAGAGTTCATTGTGGCAGTCACAGTGTCAATCCACCTGGTTGAGGGTCTTCCTCTCCTTAGCCGATCCTCCACCCTTCACAGCTTCACGTCCCTCTCCAAAAAAGAGCCCCTCTTAGCAATATGCCCAATGTGAGGTGAAGCCTCATCATTCCTGCCTCCAAAGAACATTCTCGTTGCACTCTCTCCAAGACATATCTGTTAGTTCTCTTGGCCTTCCATGAGATTTTCAGTGCTCTTCTCTGACATCACAGCTCAAAAGGTATCAATTCTTTTTTCTGTCATCCTTATTCATTGCCCAGCTCTCAGATGCATAGCAAGTACCATGGCCCGAATCATATGTACCTTACTCCTCAAATTGACATCATTTTACCCCAATAATTTGAAGAGGTCTCTAACTGAAGATTTCCCCAACACAATGTGTCTCCTTATTTCATGACTACTAGTATAAAGGATGTTAACTGTTGATCCAAGCAAGATGAAGCTGTTGAATTGCAAGATTATCTTAAGAATAGATTTGAGGCATTGAACACAAATGATCGAAGACCAGATGAGTTATGTAATGATATCAAGGATATCATCCATGAAGAAAGTAAAAGGTCATTACAAAAATGGAAGAGAAAGAAAAAAACAAAAGGGATGTCAGAAGAGACTCTAAAGCTTGCACTGGAGCATTGAGAAGTCAAAACAAAAGGCAAACATGCTGAAGTGAAAATAAGTGAACAGAAGATTTCAAAGGGCAGCTCGGGAGAACAAAGCAAAGTATTATAATGGAATGTGCAGAGAGCTGGAACTGGAGAACAAAAAGAGAAGAATTTGCTTTGCATTTCTCAAGCTGAAAGAACTAAAGAACAAATTTAAGCCTTGTGTCACAATATTGAAAGATGTTATGGCAATATATTGAATGACTCAGAAAGCATCAAAAGAATACACAGAATCACTGTACCAGAAAGAATTGATGGACACTGAAAAATTTCAAGAAGTACCATATGAACAGGTGCCAATGGTAATGAAGGAGAAAGGGGAAGCAGCATTGAAGGCATTAGTAAAAAACAAGGCCTCAGGAACCGATGGGATACCAATTGACTTGCTTCAATTAACAGATGCAGCCTTGGATGTGCTCAACAGTCTATGTGAGGAAATTTGGAGGACAGCTGTCTGACCAACAGACTGGAAGAGTTCCATATTTGTTCCCATTCCCACGAAAGGTGAACCAACTGA
>NW_006401333.1:5737-7274 GCF_000299155.1 Elephantulus edwardii
ATGCAATTCATCTTTTGATTTCCTGGCTACTAGTACCAAAAGTGTTTGTGGCACCAAGCAAAATGAAGCTGTTAACAATCTTAATCTCTTCACCATCTATCATAATGTTGCCAATCGGCCCAGTGGTGAGAATCTTTGTTTTCTTGATGTTGAGCTTCAGTTCATACTGAATGCTGCAGTCCTTGACCTTCTACAGCAAGCGCTTCAGGTCCTCCTTGGCTCCAGCAAGCAGAGTTGTGTCATCTGCATAACACAGGTTGTTGATGAGTCTTCCTCCAATTTTGATGTTACATTCCTCCTCTGTCCAGCCTCCTAGATGATCTGTTCTGCATATAGATTGAAAAGGTATGGAGACAGGATATATCCCTGGCATACATCATTCCCGATTATGAACCATGCAGTGTCACCCTGCTCTGTTCTGACCACCGCCTCCTGGTCTAAGTATAGGTTTCGCATAAGCACAATCAAATGTTCTGGGATTCCCATTCTTCTCAGAGTCAGCCACAGTTGTGTTTCACACAGTCAAATGCTTTTTCATAGTCAATGAAACACAAATAGACATTCTTCTGGTACTCTCTGCTTTAAAAGCCCAGATCCATCCAACAATAGCTATCATATCCCTAGTACCAAAGCATCTTCTAAACCCAACTTGCACATCTGGCATTTTTCTGTTGATGTACTGCTCCAGTCATTTTTGGATCATTTCCAGTAGAATCTTGCTTGCATGTGATATTAATGATATTGCTCAATAATTTACACTGTCGGATCACCTTTCTTTGGAATGAGAACAAATACAGATCTCTTTCTGTCAGTTGGCCAGGTGATTGTCCTCCAGTTTCTTGATACAACTGAGTGAGAACATCCAGAGCAGTGTCCATTTGTTGAAATCTGTCAATTTGTATGCTGTCAATTCCTGGAAACTTGTTTTTTGCCTATTGTTTCAGAGTAACTTGGACTTCTTCTTTCATCACCAAAGGCTCTTGCTCATAAGTTGTTTCATGGAATTCTTCTGTGTCTGCCAATTCCTTTTGGTACAGTGACTCTATACTCCTTCCATCTTCTTTTAATGCTTCTTGGATCCTTTAATATTCTGCCCAAAGCATCCTTAAGTATTGCAACTCGTGGCTTAAATTTGTTCTTCAATTCCTTCAGCCTAAGAAATGCTGAATGAGGTTGGCCCTTTTGATTTTCTGACTCCAGCTCTTTACATATTTCATTATAATATTTTGCTTTGTCTTCCCGGGCTGCCCTTTGAGATTTTCTGTTCAGCTCCTTAATTTCTTGATTTCTTCCCTTTGCTTTGGCTTCTCAGAACTCTAGTCCAATATTCAGAGTCTTGTCTGACACCTATCTTGGTCTTTTATTCTTCCTCTGCCTTTATGATGACCTTTTACATTCTTCATGGATGATAGTCTTGATATCCTTTCAAAGCTTATTTGGTCTTCACTCATTGGTGTTCAGGGCCCCAAACCTGTTCCTGAGATAGTTTTGAAATTCATGTGGGATAGAGTGAAGGTAAAATTTTGGTCCCTGTGGA
>NW_006401333.1:8479-9609 GCF_000299155.1 Elephantulus edwardii
AAAAAAAGATGCATTCTATGGGAGGGTGGGGGAAGACTGAAGGTCTCCAGCAGTTTGAATCCACCAAATGGCTCCAAGAGAGAAAGACAAGCAGACTCTTCCTGTTAGGAACTGATGCCCTTGAGCTGTGGTGTTGGAGAACAATACTGAATATCCTGTGGACTGGGAAAAGAACAAGTAGATATGTCTTGGTGAGGGTGCAACCAGAGAGCTCCTTTGAGGCAAAGATGATAAAGCTTCATCTCACCTACTTTGTGCATGTTGTTATGAGAGGTTAGTCTTAGGAAAGGCACATTATGCTTGGAAAGGTGAAAGGTTGATGAAAGAAAGAATCTCAACAAGATGGATTATAGCAATGGTCTCAAGTATGTCAGAAATTGTGAGGATTGCACGGTATAAAACCAGGTTCAGATTTGTTGTTCAAAGGGTCGCTGAGTCATACTTGACTTGACAGTACTTAACAACAACAACAACATTATGGTTTGCATTTACAAAATAATTTTTTTAATTCAACTATTTGTGTGCAATTTTTTGCTGCTTATTAAAGTCGTATCCCTTAAAAAAATTTGTAGCCTCAGAAAACCCAATGGATGATTTCCACAAGCCAGAACCAACTCAATACCAATAAATGTGAATCATATCTTACATTTGTATTATAGTTTACAAATCACTTCTCAAGAAGAGCAGATGGTGGTGGTACAGCAGAATTTGAGATGGACAAGTTAGCCAAGTCTCTTTCTTTCATTCATTGCTGTGAAGTCAGAACTGACTCATAATTAACCCTCCATTGGGTTTCCATGCTGTAAATCATTCAGGAGGATATTATCCATTATTCTCCTGCAGAGCCACTAGGGGATTTGAACCATCAAAGAAGTGGCCTTTGAGTGAGCAGCACACCGTCCTTTGTTAAACTAGTACAAATCTTCTTTGGTGGCATAGCCATTCAAATATTTTGCCCAGTTGTTCTGTTTGTGGGGCTTGTTTTCTTATTATTGAGTTTAGAGAACTTTTTATATATTCTAGGTAAGAGTCCTTTTTTCAGACAAGTGATTTACAAATATTTTTTCCTCATCTGTTACTTGTCTTTTCATTCTTTGAACAGTATCTTTCAAATAATCTAAGTATAAAGT
>NW_006401334.1:0-1102 GCF_000299155.1 Elephantulus edwardii
AAGACTTCCAATACAGTATTGAATAAAAGAGGTGATGGTGGGCTTCCTTGCCTAGTTCCTGTTCTCCCCCCTTCCTTGTTCCTGTTCTTAAAGGGAATGCCTTTAACCTCTCTGCACTGAGAACAATGTTGACTCTCGGGTTTGCACATATGCTTTTTACTATGTTGAAGAAATTCCTCTCTAATCCCATTTTGTTGAGTATTTTAATCAGGAAAGAGTGCTGGATTTTGTCAAAGGCCTTTTCTGCATAAATTGATAGGATCATGTGATTCTTGTTCTTTGCTTCATTAATGTGATGAATTACAATGATTGTTTTTCTTATGTTGAACCATCCTTGCATACCTGCTATGAACCTCACTTGGTCATGGTGAATTATCTCTTTGATGTATCATTGGATTTTATTGGCCAGTATTTTATTTAGGATTTTTGCATCTATGTTCATAAGAGATATTGCCCTATAGTTTTCTATTTTGGTGGTGTCTTTCTCTGGCTTTGGTATCAAGGATATGTTTGTTTCATAGAATGAGTCTGGGAGAATTCCATCTTTTTCCTGAAATAATTTATGTAGAATTGGTGACAGTTCTCTGAATGCTTTCTAAAATTCACTTGTAAAACCATCTGGTCCAAGGGTTTTTTTGTCTGGAAGTTGTTTTATTACCTTTTCAATTTCTTCTTTTTTAATTGGTCTATTCAGGTGTTCAATTTCTATTTGTGTCCGTTTAGGTAGGTTGTGCATTTGTAAGTATTTGTCCACTTCCTCTAGGTTTTAATATTTGTTTGAGTGTAGTTTTTCATATTACTCTAATGGTAGCCTTTTTCTTTTAGTTGGTTCTGTTGTGATGTTGCCCATTTCATCTCTTATTCAGATTATTTGTGTTTTTCCTTCTTTTCTTTTGTTAGTTTTGCTAATGGTTTGTTTATTTTATTGACCTTTTCAAAGAACCAACTCCTACTTTTGGTGATGGTTTCAATTCTTTTTTGGTTTTCTATTTATTTCTGCTCTAATTTTTATAATTTCAGGTTTTTTAGAGGCTGTTGTATTTTCTTGCGGTTCCTTTTCAATTTGTTGGAGATTCTGAGTTAGAGAGTCAATGGTCATTTT
>NW_006401334.1:1713-2836 GCF_000299155.1 Elephantulus edwardii
AGTATCTTTGTTGAGTTTCTCTCTGGTAGTTTTATCTGTTCTTGAGAGTGGTGCATTGAAGTCTCCAGGTACTATAGTAGTATTGTCTATTTCCTTTTTTAGTTTTGTTAATGTTTGTTTTATATATTTTGCAGGTCTTCCATGTGGTGCATAGATATTCATTATTGTTATGTCTTCTTGTTCTATTGACCCTTTAAGCATTATGTAGTGACCTTCTTTGTCTTTTGTGATGGTTTTTGCATTGAAATTTTTTTATCAATGATTAATTTTGCTACTCCTGCTTTTTTCTGGTTGCCATTTGCTGATATATTTTCCTTTTTAAGTCTTTATCTTAATTTTTCAACATGTCTCTTGTAGACAACATATTGATGGATTTTGGTTTTTTATTCAATCTGCTACTCTTTTTCTCTTCACTGGTGCATTTAAACCATTCACATTCAGGTTTTATTGCTATCATTTTGTTGAGTTCTTTTGGTTGCTGTTGCTGGCTACTCTGGCCCATCCTCCTTTCTGTGGCACTTCTGTAAGAAGGACATCTCTCAGTGTTTCCTGCAGTGCTGGTCTTGGTTTTACAAACACCATTAGGTTCTGTTTTTCTGGGAATATCTTGATCTCTCCTTCATTTTTGATGGACAGTTTTGCTGGGTACAGTATTCTTGGTTGACAGTTGTGTTCTTTGAGTGTTCAATATATGTCATTTCACTGTCTTCTTGCTTCATGGTTTCTGCTGATTTCTGAGAAATCAGCACTTAATCTCATCTGCTTTCCCTTATAGGTTACTCTTTTTTTCTCCCTCATTACTTTCAGAATTCCCTCCTTATCTTTAGTTCTGGCAAATTTGACTATGATATGCCTTGGTGTTTCTCTTTTGGGGTCTATTCTATATGGTGTTCACTTAGCTTCTTGAATATATATTCTCTCGTTCTTCATTATGCCTGGCAAATTTTCTTCTAGTAATTCTTCCACAACTTTTTCAGTGCCTCTACTTGCTTCCTCCTATTCTGGGATTCCAATGATGCACATGTTGTTTCTTTTGATTGTATACCACATTATTCTTAGGTTTCCTTCTTTTTTTATTCTGCTTTTTTGCTCTAGCAGATCAGTAGTGACAATTCTTTCTTAT
>NW_006401334.1:10716-12209 GCF_000299155.1 Elephantulus edwardii
ATTTTTGTATGTTGACCTTGGGCCTGGCTTCTTTGCTGAATTAGTCAACTATGTCTAACAGTTTTCTTGATGAATCTTTATGGTTTTCTATGTGTACTGTCATATCATCTGCATATAGAGGTAGTTCTACCTCCTCTTTGCTAATGTTTATTTTTTTGATGCCTTTTATTTCCTAGTGTTGCCTTCTTGTTCTAAGATTTCCAATACAATATTGAATAGGAATAGTGATAGTGGGCATTGTCACCTAGTTCAAATTTTCAAGGGGAATGCCTTTAATCTCTCTCCATTAAGGATGATGTTGGCTCTTGGTTTAGAGTATATGTCCTTAATTATATTGAAGAATTTCCTCTCTATTACTATATTTTAAAGTGTTTTTATCAGGAAAGTGTGTGTAATTTTTTCAAAAGCCTTTCCTGCATCAACTGAGAAATGTGGTTCTTATCCTTTGTTTTATTGATGTAGTAGATTACATTTACTGTTAAGCCATTCTTGCATGCCTGTAATGAATCTTACTTGGTCATGATGTGTTAGTCTTTTAATATGTTGTTGGAGTCTATTGGATAGGATTTTGTTAAGAATTTTTGCATCTCTGTTCATAAGTGATATTGGCCTATAGTTTTCTATTTTAATGGTGTTTTTATCTGACTTTGGTAGCAGGGATATGCTTGCTTCACAGAGTGAGTCCAGAAGTATTCCTTCTTTTTCTGTTTTCTGAAATACTTTATATAGAATTGGTGAAATATCTTTTCTTAATGTTTGATACAATGCCTCATTAAAACCATCTGGTCCAGAGTTTTTTTCCTTTTCTTTCTTTTTTGTTTTTGTGATCGGTCTTTTCATATATTTTACTTCAGTCTCTGTCAGTTGTTGTTAAGTGCTGTCAAGGTGAGTACAACTTATAGCAACCCTATGAACAACAGATCTGAACTTTGTTCCATTCTTACCATCCTCCAAAAGTTTGAGTCCTTTGCCACAGACACTGTATCAATCCATCTCATTGGTAGTCTTCCTGACCTTTTTTGACCCTTCACTTTTCCAAGCATTATGCCCCTTTCCAAGGAATAGCTTCTCCTAAGGGAGACGAAGCTTCACCATCCTTGCTTCCGGCTATACTTCCTCCAAGACATATCTAGCTGTTATTTTGGTAGTTCACGGGATATTCAGCACCCTTTTCCAATACCACAGCTCAAATGTATCAATTCTTCTCCTGTCATTCTTATTCATGTCCAGCTTTCAGATACAGTGTAGATGATTAGAAAGACACTGACGTAAATCAGGCACACCTTAGCCTTTACACTGACATCATTGCTCTTCAGAACTTTGTAAAGATCTTTGACAGCACACTTTACCTAATGTTATATGTATCTTAATCTCCTGACTGCTGGTACCAAGAGTGTTGACTATGAATCCAAGCAAGATTAAATTACTGACAATTTCAATCTTTTCTCCATCTATCATGATGTTGCATATTGGTCCAGCAGTGAGGATTATTG
>NW_006401334.1:12309-14283 GCF_000299155.1 Elephantulus edwardii
TTTTTTTTCCAGTGCCTCTAATGCCTCGTTAGTTTTATCTGCATTGTTTTGGACTTTTTTTAAAGCCCTTCCTGATTTTTGCTTGCAGTGTCCTGTAATTCTTCAAGTTTGTTTTTCACCCATTGAAAATATTCAATCATTGTTCTTTTGAATTTTGTATCAGAAAGTTCATCAGACTTTCTGGCTTCAGGATATCCATTGCTACTCCGTCTCTTTCTGGGGTGATATCTTGCTTTGGGCTTGTGTGGGGAGTGAGGTAGCTTGCTCCTTTGGGGACATTGCTGTGGTAGTGGGTTTCACGCCTGATACAATAGCTGGTTCTTGATCTAACATCACTGCTCCAGAGGAAAGTTGGGCAGACACACAAGTTGATGTACATAGGGTGGGTGCATGCGCAGACACACACTTGGGCGGGGTGGGGGGAGATGCGCACACAGATGCACTCTAGAGTGGAGTGCAGCAGAGACCTCACTCAATTTCCCACTGGCCTGCTTGCTCCTAGCAAGTGGATCCACTGATGCTCCCTGCTGTGGCTCGCTGCTCCCACCATGACTCGCTGCACCCCACAAAGGCTTGCTGCACCCAATCAACACCTGCTACACCCCACTGGTTCTTGTAGCTTTAGCAACTCTCAAATGTCCACGTTGATATACAGCAGTATTTTGAGAAGCACTTATATATTTGTGCTCTCTTTTTGAGAGAAGTAACTGAGTTAGCTCAGAGAAAGCCTATTTTTCCCTTCTGGAAGTGGCTTCTCACCTCTGTCTAGGGGCCCGGGACCTCCCTGTTGCCTGAGTTAAGGATCGCATGTGGTCAGACTTCACAGCAGTTTGTTCCCCTAAGTACCTATTTAGTTTTCTGGATTCGTGTAACATAGTCGGTGGCACATAACAACAACTCTTCTGACATCCATTTTGGTCTTTTCTTCTTCCTCCACCTTTGTAATGACTTTTTGCATTATTTTAGGAAGTAGAATATCCAAGAGCAATGAAGACATTTATTTGCAAAAGATCCTGTATACGAATGTCCCTATCAGCATTATATCCTAAATGGGAATTAAGCCAATGTCCATTAATTTATGGATGTTGTTGTTATGTGCCATTGAGTCACTTGCGACTCATAGTGACCCTATGTACAACAGCCCTAAACCGTGCTCTGTCCTATGCCAATCGCACTGTCTCTGACACTCCCATCCTGCTTACCACAGTCACTGAATCAATCCACCTCATAGAGGGCCTTCCCCTCCTGCACTGTGGCATATTCATACAATCGAATACTATTCAATAATTAAAAGAATCAAAATATTGGTCCATGCTATAACATGAGTAAACCTCAAAAGTATTATACTAGATAAAAGAAGTCAGACACAAAACACAGTGTGATTTCACGTATCAAAAATGCACAGAAGGAAAAAAAATGCCCAGAAGAGGAAAATTCATACAGACAGAACATAGGTCAGTCTTTGCCTGAGTTGAGAGTGGGAATAGACATTGACTGTAAATGAAGGACCTTTTGTATCAATGTTCACTCCCAACCTCAATCCTTGAGAACTTGTCCTGGTGCTAAAAACATTATAAAATGTTGTTGCAATGGTTGCATCCTTCTATGTATTTACCTACATTCACTAAATTGCATACCTACACTGGGTGGATTTGATGGTATGTAAATACCTCAGTAAAGCCGAAAAAGGTCATAACTTGAAAAAGGAAGGGATGGGAGGTATTCATAAAACAGTTTTGTCATGCATACCCATGTTTATTGCGACTCTGTTCACAATAACAAAGAGTTGGAAACAACCTAAGTGCCCATCAGCAAATGAATAGCTAGAGAAGCTCTGGTATATTCACACACTGGAATATTACCCTGCACTGAAAAACAAAGAACTCATGAAATATTATACAAAGTGGATGACTCTGGAGGACATTATGCTGAGTGAAATATCTCAGTGACTAAAGGACAAATATTACATAGTGT
>NW_006401334.1:14703-17177 GCF_000299155.1 Elephantulus edwardii
TCTTCATATTTTTGTGTTTATATTTTCTCAAAATTCAAAAGATATTTTCTCCTTTTTTAAAATTGTGATTTTAGTGAAAGTTTACAAAAAGATTAGGTTTTCATTCATTCATTCATTCATTCATTTATAGTTTTCCTCCCTCCCTCTCCCCCAATTCACATGGTAATGTGTGTCTTGTTCCAGATTATTGTCATACATAAAACATCTAATTAGCCATTCCTTTCACATAGTCCTTCCCTTCTCCTATTCAGTGTAGTGTTCACCATCTATCTAGCCATTCTTTTTCTGCTCCCCCTCCCTTGTATCCATCTTATTTTTTTAATAGTGGTCTTATGCAATATTTGTCCTTTTGTAACTCAGATAATTTCACTTAGCATCATGTCTTTCAGACTCATCCATGGTGTACAGTGTTTTGTAAGTTCATTACTTTCCAGTTGTGCATAATATTCCATTGTGAGGACATACCACTGTTTATCCACTCATTTCTTGATGGGCACCTGGCTGTTCCCATCTCTCCACTATTGTGAATAACACAGCAATAAACATCAGTATACATACATCTGTTTACATCACAGCCCTAGTTTCACTCATGCTAAGTATTTGTATGTCTCTGAATAGATTGGTGTTTCTTTTGTTTCATAATGATGGAGTCCAACAATTTTTGCCTCCATGTGTAAGAAAAGCTAGTATTTTATTTAAGACAATCAAGACATCACCAGAGGTCATTATTAATATTCCAAGGATGGAAAAAGAAAGCTGCTGTCAATAAGTGGCGTCATCATAGAATGTGTCTCCAAAACAGAATAAATAAGCCAGCGAGCAGCAAATGGATGTATTGGTAAAATTTCTGTGGAAGCCTAACTTGACTTAATCTCCCTAACAAGGTGGTAGAATAATCAGCTGGAGGGTGGAATGTTAGTTTTATCTGATATTAATAGGAGGCTTTCCACAACAGAAACAGCCAAACACACTTGGGAGGAAAAATGGCCCTGGTTTCTTTAGGGTATATTCCCAGGAGTGGAATTGCTGGGTCAAATGGTATTTCTCTTTTCAATTTTTTGAGAAAGGACCAGACTGTCTTCCATAGTGGCTGCACCATTTTACATTCTCATCAACAGTGAATGAAATATCAATCTTTCCACATCCTCACCAGCATTTGTTGTTGTCCTGTTGAACTTTACTGTTGTTGCTGGGATGACATGATAGCTCATTGTTAATGTTTTGATTTGCATCGCTCTGATAGCTAGAAATTTTGAAAATTTCTCTATGTGGCCATCGTAAGGTCTTCTTTGGTGAAGAGTCTTCATATTTTGTGCCCATTTTGTGATTGAGTTGTTTACCTCAATGTGCTGGAGTATTCTAGTATTCTATAAATTTTAGATATATCATTGCCAAATATTTTTTATCAGATATGTCATTGCCAAATGATTTTTCCCCAGTCTGTGAGTTTCCTTTTTACTCTGTTGATGAAGTTTTGGTTTTTTGGGGTTGTTGGGTTTTTTTGTTTGTTTTTTCTTTCAGCCATTTATTTACAGTATGTGTTCAATGCAAATCAATTCCATAAGATGAGAAGTTACTATGAATCAAAGCATAAATACATAAACACAATATATAATCCAAACAGACATACAGCATTCAGATACGAAGCAAAAGGGAGTGTTCATTCATACACACAGTAGTTGAGATTTGTTGGATCTGCTTGTTTCCATATGGAGGTTTTTAACCAGGGTGGGGTGAATGACTTTGGTTATCAAAACTACTGTGTCCATATTAGATAACTGCAACATCTAAGCATCAGTGTGTGACCACGCAAACAAAAGAATTCATCAAGTGTCTATTTTTTTAAAAACTGTTTTTCAAGGCAGTTGTAAAAGATTTAATTCCCAGAATCAAGCCCACCAAAATATTGACTAGAACAGAAAGTGTTTCAAATGTGCCTATTCTGATTCATAAAGTTCTTTTAAAAGTATTTACACAAAAAGAGGATAAAAGTTTGTGGATTTAATGAAGATTAGCTTCCATTCATCACTTCCCAAATTCTTGATTTACATTGTTCGGCTCCTTCACATTTGCCTTTTTCCTTTGTAAATTTTTATTTATTTGACCTTCAGACAGATGAATTTTTAAATTGTAAAAAGTATCTAACATACAGAAATTAATAGAAGCATTTTTAAATTCGTTTAGGTCAGTGCACTTCCTACTCTTTGGAATCAGTTTAGCTCACTGAATCTGGTATTTTGTTGACTGGGAATAGGTGATGTGAAATGCCTCCCATGATTTTATAAACGTATAAGCAAAATTTACTCATTATGTTCCGATTTAGGGTACATTCCAATGCATCGTTCCCTGACATAGGTCAACTACATAAACAGTCAAATGCAATGTCAAACACAAAGCATCAAAGAAGAGTTCAGCTCCCAAGAAAACAGTGATAGCATAACAATGGAAAACTTTCCCTAGAGCTTAAGAACATT
>NW_006401334.1:17927-19156 GCF_000299155.1 Elephantulus edwardii
CGTCTGACATACTTTGGACATGTTGTAAGGAGAGACAGATCTTTAGAGAGGGACATCATGCTGGGTAGAGTAGAGGGACAGCACAGGAGGGGAGGACCCTCTATGAGGTGGATTGATTCAGTGATTGGGGTAATTGGGATGGGTGTGTCAGAGGCAATGAGATTGGCACAGGATAGAGCACGGTTTAGAGCTGTTGTACATAGGGTCGCTATGAGTTGCAGACGGCACATAACAACAACAACAACAATAATTTTATGGCCTTATATAGATTTAATGAACACAATTAAATGTGAATCACCATTCCACACCCCATCTGTTGTTTCTAGATAAAATTATTCTTTATTTTTTTAAGTAATTTTAAGTGCCCAGATTTCCTAGGCCTCACTTAAGGCCTCATCTTGTCAAGCTCTTCACATGTTCTTCAAATCAGTGAAATCAGAGATTCTCAACATTTTATTGGTCAATAAAATAAGGTGTGGAATCGGTAGACACAATGGAGATCTGGTTTTTCTTGTCACACTGGATTTCTAGGTGCCATTTGGATTGAGTTGAGAAGATGGGGAAGTAGAGGCATTTCTTGGACTGAGTCTCTTCTTAACAGTAGAGATGTAGAAGGGAGAGTAAGACCACAAGGAGACTGGCTGTGGATTGCAGGGGACCTCCACTTCCCTTGGTGGTTGTGTTGGGTGACTGTTTGGTAACCAAGGTATACTGGGAGGAATCGCTCGATTGTAGCATGGCAGTTCTATTATTTGAAATCTGTGTGGGGAGGAGAAGTGAGAGAAGCAGCAGCCAGCCCCTGTCCAAGCCTGGATACCATTGTTCTGCTCATGTCCGCTCCTTCAGTGTGCAGTGCGCATCTCTGGGTGCTGGAAGCACAGAGAATGGCAGCTAGGGGTGGGCGCAGCAAGGTCGATGATGTTTTTTTGATGTGCATAGAGATTTAATTCTTAGAAGATCCTATTAATCTATTTTATCCTTTCTAGTTGGTTTTTCATGATGCTTGGAAGTCTATTCACACCATATATTAGGGCTTCTAGAGTAGTTCCTAGTTTTTCTTTGATGAACTCTATAGTCTTTGGTTTTGCTCATAGGTCCCTGATTCACCTTGAGGGGGATTTTGTGTATGGTGAGAAGTGTGGATCTTGCTTCAGTTTCTCGCAAATGACTTTCCAATTTTTCCAACACCATTTGCTAAAAAGGCTGTCATTTCCACACTTAATTTATTT
>NW_006401335.1:0-3873 GCF_000299155.1 Elephantulus edwardii
CGGCAAATGTATTTTATATAAGACTGCAATAGGTGAAGGCAGTTCCCATAATCAGACAAAGTAAGATTGTTGTAGTGTAAATAATCACACTCAGTAGGTTACATAAAGATGATATAAGCATGGTATAAATTTATGTCAGACTTTGCCAATAAACTTACAAAAACTTGGATTTTTAGAGATTGTTAGATCTTACAATTGCAGATAAAGAATTTTTAGCTTGTATTATTTTCCTACATTGGCATGTAACTGAAAGAGGGCCTCTCATTTTGCATGGCTTTTAAAAAGTTATTCTTTAATTAAGTATTTTAATGAAAGTTTACAGAAAACTTGGATTTCCATTCAATCATTGTTGTACTTTTTCCTCTTTACCTCCCCTCCCTAGTTCACTTTTCTCTTTAAAAAGATTCTTTCATTGTTGCACAAATTTTCACATTGTTATGATGCTGAATTCTACTTGCCTAGTTCTGCCAACAAAAAGTGAGATCTGAATCCACCAGCTAATCCATGGGAGAAAGATGGGCCATCTCCTCCTGTGCCATTTCCTGCCTCTGAAAACCTGCTGGAGGGTTAGCTTTACTTTGGTTCTGACTTAATGGGATATAACAACAGCAGCAGCAGCAACAATAACAACATGCTGAACATTCAGTCTAGTTTCCAAACTCAGATGGACTAGGAAAACAGCCTGAAATCAGTCAATCAAAATCCTGTGGGTCATGGCACGGATCAAAGGGAGGACACAGAATCCGACACTAGTTGTGTATGGGATTAACATGAGTTGGTGTTCACAAAACAGCAGCTAATACCACCACCACCACCCTCCTCTGTGGGGAGTGGCAGTCAACCATGACTCATTTCAAGATGTTACCTCCTACAGCCAAATAATCTCTCAAACTGTTACTTTTGCTTCTCTAAGTGTCTCTCTGAAGCTGGCAACTGCCACTTCCGCTACCATATTCTTTCAGGCTACCAGCACATCTTCCATGGAAAAATCTCAACTGCCTTCTTGCTGTTCTCTCTGCCTCCACACTGGCCTTTGGTCTGTTCTCCACACTACAGTATTTAGAATATTGTCAACAATATTCATAATGCAGATGTGATTGCATTTCTCCAAAGTGTAAATAATTTATTTGAATTTTGATTGCCCTCAGGTGTCTTGACAGGACTTTACAAGGCCCCTGCTGAGTTTTACACTTGCATCCTTAGCCATTTCCCAGCTCTTGGGTCAAAGCCCCAGGCTTACTAAACTACTAAACTATTTTTAGATCTTGAAGAGAAAGCAACTTGCTCTTTGTACAAGGTGTTCCCTCTCTGACAATGTACTAGTAAAAAGCACAACTCTCCCTCAAGATAGAAACTAAAATCAAAGATAAATTAAGAATATCAACCTGTGCTGAGGCTTGTAATGAACGTAGCCAAGAAATCTGGGTTTGTCCAATCATCTTTATCACCCTATCTCTGTGTTTATTTCAGGTAATCCTTGATTCAGTGATCTTTTTTCCCAGATTATACCATTAACATGAATCCACATAGAAATAATTGTATACAAATTCTGAATTATTTTTATAAACTATTTTATAAAGATAAGTATTTTATGCACTTTAAAAAATTTTATTTCATAATCACAAAAGTTATATAATCAAGTTACAGAAAGTTTGGAAACAGAAATAGACCATTCATATTGTCATCACTATAAAAGATCATTTCCTATCTCACAGAATGTAAGCTCCATGAGGGAAGGGATGACACTCATTTCATTAATCATTGTATTGCTGGTGTAATATTTTTTTATTTAAAAAAAATCAGAATTATTGCAGAATAAAGATACTGGTGAAAAGACTACAAAATTCAAACATATTTGAATTTTGAGAACCCAGAAATTAACCCATTGATCGATGGTCCACTGATACTCGACAAGGAAGCAAAACCTATCAAATGGGTAAACAACAACCTCTTCAATTAAGAGAGTGCTGGCAAAACTGGACTACTTGCAGAAAGCTCAAGCAGGGTCCACATTTTACAATATACACAAAACCCAACTCAAGGTGGATCTGCGAGCCAGAGGTAAAGCCACAAACCATAAAGATCATTAGTGACAAAGCATAGAAGCATCATTAGGGACCAGGCAGAAAAGGCCTAGCCCATGGTATAAAGAGGCTGACAAATCCAGCCAGAAGTACAAAACCAGGAGAGGATAAAATAGATGAATGGAATCGTCTAAAGATTAAATCCCTGTAAGCATAAAAAACTTTGCAACATAGTGAAAAAAATCTACTGACTGGGTAAAAACACTTGGAAATACTACCTCAGACATATTTGCTTCTCTCTCCCAGTTCACTTTGTAATGCACTTCTTGTTTCAGATTGTTAATTGTCATATAATGAGTAATCATACATTCTCTACAGTCTTTGCCCTTATCTGTTTATTATCGATTCTTTTCCTGTTCTTCTCCTAATACCTCATGTCAGTCCGATTTTGTAACAGAAGTGTTATGCAATATTTGTCCTTTTGTGACTGAGCTATTTAACTCAGCATAATGTCTTTCAGGCTTACCTATGCGTGTAGTGTTTTATATGTTCATTGTTTTTTCAGTGCTGTGTAATATTCCATTGTGTGAATGTATCACAGTTTTTCTATACATTCGTTTGTTGATGGGTAGGTGGGTTGCTCCCATCTCTTCGCTATTGTGAATAATGCAGCAATAAATATGGGTGTGAATACATCTGTTTGAGTGAAGGCTCTGTTTTCTGTAGGGTATATTTCCAGTAGTTGGATAGCTGGGTCAAATGGTATTTCTAACTTTTAAAGAAAGCACCAGATGGTTGTACCATTTTACAGTCTCACCAGCAGTGAATAAGAGTTCCAGTCTCTCTATATCCTCACCAGAATTTGTTGCTGGGTCAAATGGTATTTCTAACTTTTAAAGAAAGCACCAGATGGTTGTACCATTTTACAGTCTCACCAGCAGTGAATAAGAGTTCCAGTCTCTCTATATCCTCACCAGAATTTGTTGCTGGGTCAAATGGTATTTCTAACTTTTAAAGAAAGCACCAGATGGTTGTACCATTTTACATTCTCACCAGCAGTGAATAAGAGTTCCAGTCTCTCTATATCCTCACCAGAATTTGTTGTTTGCTGCCTATTGAACCTTGTTTTTGTTGATGGGGTGATATGAGATAGTATTTCATCGTTGTTTTTATTTATATCTCTCTAGTAGCTAGGGATTTTGAATGAATCACATTAACAAAGCAAAGAACACGAACCACATGATCCTCCTATCAACTGATGCAGAAAAGGCCTTTGACTAAAAACAACAGCCTTCTGATTTAAAACACTCAACAAAATTAGAATAGAGGGGAATTTCTTCATCATAGGCAAAAGTATACAAAAAACAGGAACCAACATCATTCTCTGTGGAGAGAGATTAAAGACATTCTCCTTAAGAACAGGAATTAGGCAAGGAGGCACTCTACCACTGCTCTTACTCAATATTGTATTGGAAACCTTAAGAAGAGCAGTAAGGCAAGAGAAAGAAATAAGAAGCATCCAGATTGGCAAAGAGGAGTTAAAACTATCTCTCTGTGCAGATGATATGATAGTATACTTAGAAAACTCTAAGGATTCAGCAAGGAAACTACTAGGCACAGTAAACCAATATAGCAAAGTAGCAGAAAACAAGATCAACATACAAAAATCAGTTGAATTTATCTACATTAACAAAGAGAACATAGAAATAGAGATAAGAAAAACAATACCAATTATAATAGCCCTGGATGTGCTCACCAAGTAGAGCCAAGAAATCTGGAGAACAACCACTTGGCCAACTGACTGGAAGAGATCTATATTTGTTCCCATCCCAAAGAAGGGTGACCCAAC
>NW_006401335.1:6176-7319 GCF_000299155.1 Elephantulus edwardii
ATACTCTCTTTAACAAATGGTCTTTGCAAAATTGGAAAACCATTTACAGAAACTTAAACAATACCTACACCTCACACCATACACAGAAACCAACTCAAGAAGGATCAAGGACCTAGGAGGAAACTTAATGAATATACTTCATCAGAGAAAAACTAGGAACAACTTTAGAAGCCCTATTCTACAGCATGAACGTATTTCCAAACATACTGGAAAACCTATGACCAGGGGAAAAGAAAATAGATGGAGGGGACCTTCTGAATATCAAATTCTTATAAAAACCGTTGTACAGCAGGGTAAAAAAGGAAACCTACTGAATGGCAAAAAATATATGGCAATGACATATCTGATAAGGGGCTCATACCTAAAATTTACAGAATACTCAGGCAAACCAATGAGAAAACAACTCAATTGCAAAATAATCATAAGATATGAATAGATACTTCATCAGAGAATAAATTCAGATGGCAAACAAACACATGAAGAAATGTTCAAGATTCATTTTAAAAATCAAAGAATAAAAAAAATGAAAGAATAATACTGCTTATATAAATGGAGAAATATATCACATAAGCAGTTCAGAGAGACTCACTATTAGACTCATGATTAGGATGTCATCCTACATCACTTTATAATCATAACACCAATCAAGGTCCCATGGTCCCATCTGCATTTTGTATATGGGAGTAAAATACACTTAATCAAAGGAGTAAATGCAAGAGAAAACAAAAGAGATTTTTATAAGGTTTCAACAACTTACAATAATAAATATATTTTCTGGCTTACATCAATTAATGCAAGCTCAAGCTGGTAGTTTAATGGTCAGGAGTTGTATTGCCAATCCAAGGGCAGGTAGTTTAAACTCACCAGCTGTTCTAAGGGAGAAAGACGGGCAATCTCTTTCCATGCAATTTAGAGCTTCCAAAGATGCAGTGGCAGGTCAGTTCTGAGTTGGTTCTGACTCAATGGTATAAAGCAATATAACAATGAAATGAAATTGAAAGTTCAGAAGTTAATACAGATTTATATAAGAATCCAATAATGAAAGGTAACAATGAAAGGATGAGAGAATTTAATAAATAATATTTTTAACAGTGAGTTACATCACATCTAATAAATAAATTCTACAAGCACGGAACATTTTAA
>NW_006401335.1:8904-9670 GCF_000299155.1 Elephantulus edwardii
ATCTGCTTAACACAGGATGTCGATGAATCGTCCACCAATCTTGATGCCACATTCCTCCTCGTACAGCCCAGCATCCCAGATGATCTGTTCTGCATACAGATTGAAAAGGTATGGGGACAGAATACATCCCCGGTGGACCCCCTTCCTGATTTTGAACCATGCAGTGTCTTGCTCTGTTCTGACAACTGCCTCTTGGTTCAAGTACAGGTTTTGCATAAGTACAATCAAATGTTCTGGGATTCCCATTCTTCTCAGAGTCAACAACAGCTTGTTGTGATCCACTATGCCTTTGCATAGTCCATGAAGCATATATCGACATTCCTCTGGTGCCCTCTGCTTTCTGCCAAGATCCATCTAACATTAGATATAATATCCTCAGTACCACAACCTCCACCAGGATACCCATTCACTTCTACCAAATCCCTTCAGAATTTATCTTCCATTGTCCGACCCATGATCTGACAGCTTATATCTGAAGCGTCCTTGGCTTCTGTGATTCCGAACACGTCGACTGCTACAAGTTTTTATGCTGTGTCCAGTGTCTCTTAAGTATAGTTGTACTGTCTACGAAGGGTAGGTGATGTGTCCTATAGAATGTCTGCAAAGACTGCATTTTTGAAATAAGCAGGTCAAGGCACCGGGCTAATGGCAGGGACACTTCACAATGAGGGATTTATCTTTTACTGCTGCACATAATGCTTGTCTGTCATATACTCCTCTAAATCTAAACATTCAGACTGACAGACTAGGAAGAAGGAATGGCCAT
>NW_006401336.1:0-9604 GCF_000299155.1 Elephantulus edwardii
CAGAGTTTAGGGCTGTTGTACATAGGGTCGCTATGAGTCGCAAGCAACTCGACGGCACATAACAACAACAACAACAACAACAACAATGTACATGTTTATTTAGATCACAAATTCTAGAGTTGTAAAGAAAGTTCTGATTATTTTAAAATTTTACCCAAATATTTTCACTATTCTTAAGAGGACCATACCTTTCTGTTCACTCTTTCTTTCCTTTCACATGTAAATGATAAAGTGCATTCAATTAATTGAATATGTGTTTCTGATAATAAGGCTCCTGTTTAAATAATGGTAGAGAAAGGTAACACACATGTCCTATTTTTTCCAGGATCAAAAAGCGGTGATGCTTCATCTCATATACTTTGGCCTTGTTGTGGAGGCACTGTAGTGGTTGTTGTTGTGTACAACACAGAGTCAGAATTGACCCATAGCTGAACATCCAGCGGGTTTTCAGAGGCAGTTAATAGCATGGGAAGAGGGTACCCATCCTTCTCCAATGGAGCAGCTGGTGGCCTCAAACCATGTGCCTTCAGGATTGAAGTGCAGCTTCTTGCCACTAGGCTTCCAGAGAGGCACTGCTGTTGTTGTTGTTGTTAACTGCCGTCGAGTCTTAGGCGACTCATAGGGACCTTATGAATGAACGTCCTCAACACTTGTGTGACTTTCATCCTTTCATCGTTTCTCCAGGTTCATAGGGTTTCTGGAGGCAAGATATTATGGAAGTGGACACCACTCCTGCTTCCAAGCTTGTTTTAATCGAGGAGTGCCACCAAACACTGTCCACCTTGGGTAACCATTAACACATTAGACACATCAGTGTCACAGTGTTCAGCTTCACAGGAACCACAAGTTACCTCTCTACAGCAAATGGACACACCAGGGCTATACGACCTTGAAGAGTGTTTGAACAAAAACAATGAAAAACAGGCCTCAGGGTCATGGATTCAAGTCATGCACCTTTGGCTTGGTAAAATATCACTTTCCACTAGGCCAACCGATCACAACAACAGAGAGGCACTAGACCTTGTAAAAATACATCAGGCTTGGAAAAATAGAGATTCATCAAAACACTTGGAAGGTCCCAAGTGAGAGAGATTGACACATTGACTACAAAAGTAGGCTTGAACATGGTGGAGACTGTGAGGATAGAGCAGGGTAGGGCAAGGTTTCTATCTATTGTTCATAGGGTTGCTGTGAATTGAAGTGGACTCAATGGCATAACAACAGCAACAATATGGGTTGGAAAAGACAAAAGCCTGTCATCATTCAACGTGAAACACTATTCTCCTATGTGCTTTCATTTTTATAAGGCTTGTTCACAGTCCACTGTACTAGTTAGAACAGAAAGCAACTTGACCCGATAAAACAACACCCATACTTGATCTGTCATTTGAGAGCAAAATCACTGTCTGGAATGTTACGGAGCAGAATTGTGCCTCACTAGCAGGGAGTCACAGGGTGATGGTGTTAGGTGTTGTTTTAGAGTCTTCCAGGGATATAATACTATATTCAATGTATATTTTGAAATGTTCCAGATAGAGCATTTTGGCTTAGTGTTTCCAGAGATGGACCTGGTGTGCATGGTCACACCATTAAATAATGGACTGGCACAAACTGTTGACGTGTAGTGTTGCTGGGTGCCGGAGCAGCACTGAGTGTTAAATATTGCTTTAGGGGAAAATGTATTTACACACATGCTGACAGTTCATTTCCAGGTGGGAGCCTCACGTCTGCTCTGTCTACTGCAACTTCAATCTTCCCACTGTGAAATTTTAGACAGCTTGTCTGCAGAGGCTCTGCCAGACCTATTAATATTTATACATTCCATTCACACTCCAGTCAGAGCATATAAGTTGCAGATCTTTCTGATTTGGAAGCTATTAAGATTCATGACCCCTTTAGCTATTTACTTCACGCGGCCTAGGAGCCTTTGCAATCAGCTTACACTTAAGAAGAAAGCACAAATCATTACTGTTCAAATATTGTCCTGTATTGTGACCATTTGTAGTCCATCAAAAGGGTGTTAAGAGCTTTAATGCATTCATTTATCTCAGAGACACAGCTTATTAGACGCGGCATTCTTCTCTGGGAAAGGGATAGAACAGAAGTGTTATTTACACCAAAAATTGCTTTTTTAATTCCAAATTAGTGGCTCTGACTAAAGCTTCATATGTTATTAAGAAGTAATATCTAACCAATTTTTTCTTCTTGAGAGCAGCCATTGATTGAACAAATAATGGGGTGGTGTACTAAGGAGAACAGAACAAAAGACGAACAGATCCTTATGTATGCTTTGGGCCTGTCTGAAGAAGGTCTATTCTCTTAACATACTAAGTCTTATATGTGTCTTTTCTCCATCTTGAGGAGGCTGTGCTCAGATATTGCTGTTGGAGATGCACGTATATTAACCTATATGAAGTTGATTTGTGGGATGATTTGATATATTTTATTAATATCTTTAAGACATTTAATCATATTTTACTAAGTTTTATTACATTGGAAGACAAAATTCAGAAAACTCAGCAGAAAATAGGGGCACCAGACAGGAACAGGAGTTAAATTATTTGATGTTGCTGTGAGTAAAAAAAAACCTTTATACTTCTTAGTTGTTTTAAACTGAGCAACAGATAGAGAAGAATGCATTATTCTTGTTTTCTGACCAAAAACTGAATCTTGAACAGCCAATAGCTTACACAGGATGATATAATTCGAAAACAGATTTCTACCATAGGTCTCTTTATAATGCCTTGTTCTTTAGCTGAATTTTCATTTATATCACTGATAGAAACACCAAGTTCTAGTCCTGCAATGACCATTTTCTTACTACCTCTATTGTTGCTGTTAATTGCCACCAAGTCAAGCATGACTCATAGCGACCCTATGAACAAAAGACCTGAAGCCTTTATCTATCATTTCTCAAAGTACATACAGTTTCCAGAGGCATTTTCCTATTAAAACAAAAACAAAAACAAAAACATGAGTCTTGTATAGTCAAAGTAATTTAGTGCTACTAGTTAGTTTTTTCCTGACTTTCAAATTTTAAAAATCTCAATGATAACTCATGTATTAAAAACTGAAATCACTCTTATCATTGCCACTTTTACCATCACCTTCACCACCAGCATCACCACCAGCATCACCACCATCACCATATTCTTCATTTCTGAATTTAAAAATATTAAGTTAGGCTAAAATAATTTTTCTTCTTGAAACAACCAGATGCTCCAAGGGAAAAGGTGAGCAATCTCCGCTTGTAAGATTTACGTTGTTGTTACGTGCTGTTAAGTCGGCCATGCCTCATAGTGATTCTGTGAATACCAGATCTAAACGTTGCCTCATCCTGTGCCATCCTCATCAACTTTGCATCACTTGAGCCCATTGTTGCAGTCACTGCGTCAATCTATCTTATGGAAGGTCTTTTCTTCCTTTGCTGGCTCTCTACTTTCTGAACATGATGTCCTTTTCCAAGGACTGGTCTCTCCTATGGACATCCCCAAAGTATATGAGATGACATTTCACCTTCTTTTCCTCTAAGGTGAATCTTAACTGTACTCTCTCCAGGACACATTTGTTTCTTCTCTTGGCAGCCCATGGGATATTCATCTCTCTTCTTCAGCACCACAATTCAAAGGTGTCAAAACTTCTTCTATCATCTTTAATCACTACTCAACTCTCAGAGGCATAGAAATAATTGAAAAAACAAAACAAAACATCATGGCTTGATGTGACACACCTTAGTCTTTAAACTGACATTCTTGTTTTTCAGCACTTTGGAGAGCTGCTCGATTTCAGACTTTACCAATGCAACATGGTTCTTGATTTCCTGATTGCTGGTACCAAGGTTGTTGATTGGGGTTCCAAGACTGATTGTGCTCTTTGTTTTTCAGTGCTGCATAATATCCAAGTTCTTTATAAATTTTCATTAAAATCCCCCCAAAAGATATTGGTATGGATCCAAGAAAGATGAATCATTGATAATTTCTTTCTCTTTTCCATGTATCTTGATCTTTTGGCCCATCATTGGTTGAGATAAAATCCATATTGAAAGATCCAGTTCTTGACCTTCTGCAGAAAGTGCTTCAAGACCTCCTTAGTTTCAACAAGGTTATATCATCAGAATAATGCAGGTTGTTTATGAGTCTTTCTCCAATCCTGATGTCAAGTTCTTTCTCATAAAGTCCAGTTTCTTGAAAAATTTGCATAGTAAACAGATTGGATAGGTGTGGAGAAAGGATACAACACTAGCACACATCTTTCTTGATTTTAAATCATAGCAATATTCCCTTGCTATGTTTTCACCATTAGCTTGTTTAGAAACAAATTTTACATGAGGATGATTAAATGTTCTGATATTCCTATTCCTATTTCTAATCTTTTCAATGTTAGCCACAACTTGTTATGATCCACATAGTTAAGATCCATACGACATCAGCAATTATATCCCTGGTGCCACAGCTTCTTCTAAATCCAGCCTGAATCTCTGATAGTTCTCTGTCTATGTACTATTCTGGTCATTTAAAAAAATAATCTTCAGTAAGGTTTTGCTTGCATGTGATATAAATAATATTGATCAATCCCATAGCCTCCAAAAAAATCTGCTAAAGGGTGTCAAAGGAGCAAGGCCAAGATGGGGAAGGCTGAGTCTGACCTCTCCATAAAGGAGAGCTGTCTCCATCAACAATATTTATGATTCAAAACCAATTTCTATGAGGCCAGACATGTCCCCTATATTCCTGCACCTACTTCTACTAATTGCAACACTAACTACTCTACGGGGTCCTAAATCCACTGCAATAACTCAGGGATCACACAGGACCATTCTAAAGATTATGGGTTTATTAAAGAAATTAACAGAATACAGTTTCTAAGTTAGGAGAGCTTCTGAGGTGTGTTCATTTGCCCGTAAGCCTTCAGCCTTGCATGTTAGGCAAGTGTTACAAAGTTGTCTTAGTCCTGCCACTTACACCTTCTCCCCACCAAATCCTCTAGCAAGCTTGGGTAAAGGTCTCTTGTTCTGATTCTTTAGGGTAGCAGTCCCATGTCAGCTCTGTCTCATGTTGTGTCTCTCCTTCTCTGCTGTGGAAGCTGACTGGTGCAAAAACCTCTTGTCCCAAAAGGCACACATTGCTTTCTCTGCTTTTTCTTTGCTGACGGTGAGAATCTCAAAATTTGCCACTGAATTTGCTCATCTTAGTGGTGAGACTAGCCAATCCCCTTGTGAATAGACAAACACACTCCATTTGCATGTCACCACCTATCCTTGTGGCAAAAGTCAATCAATGGATATGAAAACTTAATAACACAGAAGGTCAGCTAAAAATCTATTCCAATTCAACACTAATGAGTGAGTGAATGAGTGTGAACTTTAATTAGAAAATTAAAAGTTCTTGTATATACTAAAACCTATAAAAGTCAGAACTTGAGTCAGGTGAAAACTTATGAGAAAAGGAAAATGCAAATATGAGTGCACTCGTATGAAGTAGTGAAGCCTTCAGCATGGATTCCACTAACGTGAGTGAAATATAAGTGGTTAGAATGTATCCTGTCAAAGGTGGAATTTATGAGTCCTGGAAATACACAGTAGTTCTTATGGTTTCACAAGTGTCGTTGTATTTTGAGTCAAAGAGCAATCTATTCTACAAAAAGATCTGTTTTAAAGGTTTTTATGCAGCATATCTATATTTTAGGGTTCCTGGGTGGTACAAATGTTTTGAGATGAGCTGGTAATACCTAAAGGTTGGCATTCAACCTACTATGAGTTGGACTAAATTCCATAAGAGGGAATTTTGATGATAAAAACAGAGGTTGTTACGAGATTTTGCTTTTATTCTGACTTACCATGAAATGCTGTTTGATGAGGATAAGCATACTTCATGAAAACCAGCCTCTCTCCCGCCTTTAAGTGTTGAGTTTAATCATGCAAGACAGTTCTATTTCATTCATATCCCAAGATTCACAGTTTGTTAGGTCATTTCAAAGCAAGCAATATAGAAAACGAACCTGGTTTTGTGTGCTGTTTGGTACTAACCTAAATTGGCTAACCTTAAAATTTCCAGTCAACTTCTTGTTGGCAAGATTCCAAGGAGGGTAGGTATTTAATATGTTTAATCCTGCAAGTATCTGTGAAAACAAAGTTCATATCATAGTCAAACTCATTCTTGCTTGCATACTTTCACCTGAAAAAAGCTTTAGTGGGATTTTGAAATATCTGTTCATCCCTTCACCCATCTCTGTTCTCATCCTAATGGTACTGTTTCCATCATGTTAGAAATGCCTCTAAAGGCATCCTAACTGACAATTTAGAAATAAAAGGGGTGAGAAAGATTTTGCCCCCAAAATCTTATAATCTTATACATGTGTTTTGGAAAATTGATGATAGTTAAAACTACTTGAAGACAAATATATTGCTGCTGCTGCTGCTGCTTCCACTACTTCTTCCTTTTCCTATTCTTCCTCTTCTTCTTCTTCTTCTCGATGTAGGTTGGTTACACAATGTGGACAGAGAGTGGGGTAGAGCTCCCTGATTAAAACAAGCTTGAAAGGAGGAGTGGCATCCACTTCCGTAATAGCTTGCCTCCGGAAACCCTAAGAACCTGGAGAGAGGACGAGAGACACACAAGCGTTGAGGACTTCCCTTCATAGGGTCGCTATGAGTCGCAAGAGACTCGACGGCACATAACAACAACAACAACTGTAGCAGTGAGATGACTAGCCAAGGTTACCAGACCCAGGAGCTTCTAGGTCTAGAAGCAAGAAATATTCTATCACAGCAATGACATGGAAGAAGCAGACCACATCATATTCCACACAAAACCAAACAAGATATCACCCCAAAGAAATGATCAAAATACAGAATCAATGGATTTTCTGAAGGCAGAAAATCTGATTGAATTTTCTGCCACAGAATTAAAAAGAAAAATGAATATTTTCGATGGGCAAAAGAAAATCTCAAATAATTGCAGGATTCTAAAAGCAAAAGCCAAGAGAAACTTACAAAAGTAATAAAAGACAAAGCACATAAGACCAATGAGGCATTAGAAACACTAGAAAATCAAGAAACAGCAATCCAGAATATTAGGACCAATGTCTCAGAAGCTGTCAACATGTTGGAGGGACAAATAGGCAGAATTGAAGAGTTGGAGCACATAGTAGGTGAAATAGAAGATAGAGTTTTCAGCACTGACCTGCTAGTGATAAAAAGCAGGAAAATAAAGAAAGCCAAAGAATAATGTGAAACACCATTAAAAGGAATAACATACACATAATTGAAATTCTAGAATAAGAATGAGAAAATAGCAACAACAATACAAAAAATCCCCACAGAAAAACACTAAAAACCCTGTGAAAGAGCTAACCAGTAGGAAATTTTCCAGGTGTCATGAAGAATGAGAGAACATACAAATAAACTGAGTGAACACTATCTAGAATAGGGCCTCCCCACACCTGAAAACCCCACCAAAGCCTACCATAGTCAAATCTGTCAGAATCAAAGACAAAAATAAAATATTGAAAGCAGTTAGAGAAAAGCCAAGAGTAATCAGAAAGCTGGATAATGACTAAAGATGACAGAAGAATCAATGCTTTCAAGTTACAATGCTGGAGAAGAGTCTTGAACATACAGTGGACTGCCAAGAAAACAAATAGGTCTGTTTTGGAGAGGGTGAAACCAAGTTTCTCCTCAGAGGCTAGGATCTGAAGCTCCATCTCACATACTTTGGGCACATGCCAGGAAAGACCAATCTTAGGAGAGACTTGGTTTCATCCTCTCCAGGACAGACCCGTTTGTTTTCTTGGCAGTCTATGATATGTTCAAGACTCTTCTCCAGAACCACCACTCAAAAGGCATCAATTCTTCTTCTGTCATCCTTAGTTATTGTCCAACTCTCTGATTTATAGCAAGTAATTGTAATGACTATGGCCTGGATCAGTTTAGTCTCTAAACTGACATTGTTGCTTCTCAGTACTCTGGAAAGCTTCCTGACAGGAGATTTACGTAATGCAATTCGTCTTTTGATTTTCTGACTGCTGGTGTCAAGAGTGTTTATTGTAGAGCCAAACATCTATAAGTGTTAACAACCTTAACCTCTTCTCCATCCATCATGATGCTGCCAATTGGCCCAGCGGCAAAAAGCTTTGTCTTCTTGTATTGAGTTGCAGTAGATAATTGCACAAGGTTCACATTAATTGTACCTCATGTGGCCAGAATAGGCAGGATGATCATGACTATTGTTTGCTTTCAGCTTGAATTATTTGGGATAATTATTATTTTAAGTCACCATTACATGAAAAGGCGGTGGATGGGGCTTTGTTGGGTTGGTTGCCCACAGTAAACTTTAACTTCCTAAACAAATCTAATAAATCTTAAGTAATTATTCTGGAAAGTTCTAAATTGCCCAAGACAGCTTTCTGATAAATTTTTAATAGGAATAAAATGCAAAATCTTTAATACCTAATGAATGTTTTCTTTTTACTGTCTGCTTAATTCTCTCTCTTTTTCATTTGAGGGTAAATAATGATGAACACCAATTTTTTAGTAGCCAAGAAGGAAAAAGGTGGGTTGACAATTTTTGTTTGGGTTTCATTTAAAATGAATTGCTGTTGCTGTTGTTTTTCTTATGAGCTGTGGAGTCGCTTGCAACTCATTGTGACCCTATATACAACAGCCCTACAAACGGCTCTGTCCTGTGCCAATTGCACTGTCTCCAACACACCCACCCTGATTACCCCAGTCACTGAATCAATCCACTTCATAGAGGGTCTTCCCCTCCTGCACCGTCCCTCCACCCTACCAAGCATGATGTCCATCCCCTCTCCAAGGACTAGTCCCTCCTTGCAACATGTTCAAAATATGTCAGATGAAGCCTCAGAATCCTTGCCTCCAAGGAGCAGCCTGGTTCAACTCTCTCCAGGATGAACCTGTTTGTTTTCTTAGCAGTCCATGGTACCCTCAATACTCTTCTCCAGCACCACAGTTCAAAGGCATCAATTCTCCTTCTCTCCTCCCTAGTCATTGCAAAGACTAGGCCTGTATCAGACTCACCTTGGTCTCCAGAGAAACACCACTGCTCTTCAGTACTTTGGAGAGGTCCCTAACAGCAGACTTTCCCGTCACAATATGTCTTTTAATTTCTTGGCTGCTGGTGCCAAGAGTGTTGACTGTGGAACCAAGTAAACTAAAGCTGTGAACAATCTCAATCTCTTCACCATCCATCATGATGCTGCCAATTGGCCCAGTGGTGAGAATCTTTGTCTTCTTGATATTGAGCCTTATTCCATATTGGAGGCTGCAGTCCTTGACCCTCTGCAGCAAGCACTTCTGGTCCTCCTCAGTTTCAGCAAGCAGGGTTATGTTATCCGCATAAAGCAGATTGTTGGTGGATCTTCCACCAATCCTGATGCCACACTTCTCCTCATACAGACCAGCCTCCCAGATAATCTGTTCTGCATATAGGTTGAAAAGGTATGGAGATAATCTCTGGCATACGCCCTTCCCAGTTTTGAACCATGCATTTTCCTTGCTCTGTTCTGATGACTGCCTCCTGGTCCAAGTATAGGTTTCACATTAGCACGATCAAGTGTTCTGGGATTCCCATTCTTCTCAGAGTCA
>NW_006401337.1:0-1870 GCF_000299155.1 Elephantulus edwardii
AGAGTTTAGGGCTGTTGTACATAGGGAAGGTATCAGTCGCAGGCGACTCGACAGCACATAACAACAACAACAACAAAAACAGCAACAACCACCAAAATCTTGTTCTACTCAATCTCAATAAAGATACCAAATTAATTTTTCAAGAAGATCAAAAGGGAAATTATTAAGTTTATTAGGAGCAAAAAGAGATCTCAAATAAGTAAAACACTTCTGAAATACATATATGAAATGTGAGACATAGCTCTCCCTGACCTCAAAATCTACCTCACAGCAATACCAACCAAAACAGTGTGGTATTACAATGACAGACATAGATCAAGGGCCACCAGAATTGAGAACCCAAAAATGGACCCATATATCTACAGTCAGCTCTTATTCAACAAGGGAATAAAACCTATCAAATGGGGAAATTACAACCTGTTCCACAAATAGTGCTGACAAAACAGGATCCACATCTCACACCATACACAATAATCAAGTCAAGGTGGATCGAGACCCTGAAATAAAGCCCAAAACCAATAAATTCATTAGAGACAAACTGAGATCAAGATTGGAAGGCCAAGTCTATAGTATAAACAGACTTCCAAATACAGCCAGAAATGTTCAAACTGAAGTGAATAAAACTGATGAATGGGACCTTCTAAATATTAAATCTCTGTGCTCATCAAAAACTTTTTCCAACAGGGTGAAAATAAAATCTACTGACTAGGAGCATACATTTGGCCGTACCATCTCCGACAAGGGTCTCATAAAGAAAGTTTGCAGATTACTCCTGGGTCTCCAGAACTAAAAGACTGATAGTCCAATACAAAATTGTAAAAAGAAGGGGAAAGACTTTTCACAGAGGAGGGTATTCAGATGGCTAATAGACACGTGAAGAAATGCTGCAAATCATTAGCAATAAGAGAGATGTAAATCAAAACGAGATACCATCTTACCCCAGTAGCAGTGGCAAAGTTTAGCAGGGCTGCAGGTAATAAATGTTGGGGAGGATGCAGAATTATAGGAATACTTATATATTATTGTTGGGATTTTAAAATGTTTCAACCACTCTAGAAGGCATTTTTGTGTTTCCTTAAAACACTGAACATAGAAATTCCATATGACTCAGCTATTCCACTGCTTGCAATATATCCTGAGGAAATGAGAACTGAGGTACAGAAACTTAAACACCAGTGTTCATAACAGTGTTATTCATCACCACAAGAACATGGAAACAGCCCAAATGTCCAACCACAATGGAATGGATTGTGAAACTTCTGTACATTCACACCATGTAACACTGTGCAGCACGCAGGAGCAATGATTTTGTAAATTACTCTCTAACTTGGGAGGTACTAGATAGCACTATGGTAAGTGCTTGGTAAAGGAAAGGGGAAAATTTCGGTGTGAAAACAATGAATACCAACTTTGTAAGTAATCCAGTACAAAATTTTTAAAAACCAAACAAAAAACAAGAAAAGGGAAAATGAATGAGTAACTGTAGATAAATGTTTCAAACAGTGATCTCTAACTGTAGACTAAGCAGTTGACTGGGCATAACATATTCAGGAAAAATTTAGTAGAAAATGTTATTTTCAAAACACAATTCCCTGAAGTGGCAAGAATAAGAGAAAGTAAAGGCTTTTCAGTCAATAATAATAATAAAAAAGAACTAAATTTGTGATCTAGGGGCCTAGCCTCTTGAGATTTGCATTGCTAACACAAAGACAAGCACAAAGTTGCTTATATTTGCCAGCAGCTCCTCAGGAGAATAAGACGAAATCTCCTGTTGTGTGATTTATATCTTCAAAAAATCCAATGGAGGCTCAACTATAAGTTGATTCTGACTTGGATGAATTGAGTTGAGCTAAGATTTAGCATCTGTACT
>NW_006401337.1:2827-3515 GCF_000299155.1 Elephantulus edwardii
ACTGGACTTCCTTGTAAGCGTATGGATATAATCCTGTCACTCACGATGTTGTACTTAAAGATGGATCTAGAAATTACTTTTTTACTATGAAGGCAACCCCATTTTTCCTTGTCTTTTCACCTCCAGAGTAATACATCATATGGTCATCTGACTCAAGATGCCCATGCCAGTCCATCTCATCTCTCTAATGCCTAATATGTCAATATTTATGCGTTCCATTTCTTTCTTAACAATTTCTAAATATCCTACATTCATGGTTCTCACATTCATGTTCGAATCACTAGAGTCTGCTTACAACTGTTTTTCCTCCTTTGTATTTCCATACTTGAAAGTTCTACCTAGGTTGCCCTTTCTATTAGTCTGCGTGTGTTCTGTTGTCCATAGGGTTTTCAGAGGCCTGCTATTTCAGAAGAGGGTGGCCAATCCTTTTTCATAGTCTGTATTAATCTGAATGTTCAGATTTAGAGGAGTATCTGACAGACAAGCAATTTGTGGAGCAGTGAAATATAAAGCCCTCATTGTGGATTTAAGCATTAGTTACAGTGTTGACCCCACCCTTATAATATATGAGCAATAGCCTATGGTAATGAAGAAAGAAGTTCAAGCTGCTTTGAAGGAAATAGCAAAAAATAAGGCCCCAGGAATAGATGGTATAGCAATTGAAGTATTTCAGGTAACAGATGTTGCC
>NW_006401337.1:5705-6587 GCF_000299155.1 Elephantulus edwardii
TATTTGTCCTTTTGTGACTGAGATATTTCACTTAGCAAAATGTCTTCCAGGGTCACTCATTTAGTACAATATTTCATGATTGCCTGGTTTTTCAGTGCTGCATAATAATCCATTGTGTGAATATATTACAGCTTCTCTATCGATTCATTTGTTGATGAGAAATTAGATTCTATCCACCTCTTTGCTATTGTGAACAACACAGTATCAATAACATGGGTGTGCATATATTTGTTTGCGTGGCAGTTCTGATTTCTTTAGAGTATATTTCCAGTAGTGGAATTTCCAGGTCAAATAGTATTTCTATTTCCAACTGAGAAAGCACCGTACTGCTTTCCATAGTGGTTGCACCGTTTTACATTCCCACAAACAGTGAAATTTCCTAGTTTCTCCACAACCTAACCAGCATTTGTTGTTTGCTGCTCTGTTCAATTTTGCTATTGTTACTGAGGTGAGATGGTATCTTATAGTTCTTTTGATTTGCCTCTCTTTGAACTAGGGATTTTGAACATGTCTTCATCTGTTTGTTCACCATCTGAATGTCTTCTTTGGTGAAGTATCTGTTCATATCCTGTGCCCACTGAGTTGCTTACATGTTGTGGTGCTCAAGTATTCTATAAATTCTAGATATGTCTCTTATCTTATATGTAATTGTTGTTGTTATGTGCCATCGAGTTGCTTGTGACTCATAGCGACCCTATGTACAACAGCCCTAAACTCTGCTATGTCCTGTGCCAATCACACTGTCTCTGACACACCCATCCCAATTACCCCAGTCACTGAATCAATGCACCTCATAGAGGGTCTTCCCCTCCTGCACTGTTCTTGCACCCTCCCAAGCATAATGTCCTTCTCCAACATGCCCAAAGTATGTCAGACGAAGCC
>NW_006401337.1:9648-10114 GCF_000299155.1 Elephantulus edwardii
CCACCCTGAACACTACCCTATTGGAAAAGTAAAAGAAAAGATTCTTTCATTGTTTTACAAACCCTCCCCCAGGTCCACTCCACCATGTAACCATCACTCTAGACTCCTGTCATGAGAGAAATACCTAATCACATATCTCTGTTAAAGTTTTCTCCCTCCTCTGTTTCAGTGCAGTATACATTATTGAACCCATCTTACTCAGTCTCTCCCCAACCCCAAGGTCAGTCCCGTTCTTCAACAGTGGCACCATGCAACATTTTTCCCTTTGTGACTGGGATATTTCACCCAGTATAAAGTTCTCCAGAATCAACCATTTTGAATAATATTGCATGAGTTCCTTTTTTTTTCAATTCAGCATAGTATTCCATTGAGCGAATATACCACAGCTTCTCTATCCACTCGTTTGTTGATGGGCACTTAGGTTGTTTCCAGCTCCTTGCTATTGTGAACAAAGCTGCAATAAACA
>NW_006401338.1:0-1423 GCF_000299155.1 Elephantulus edwardii
GAATTGATGCCTTTGAGTTGTGTTGCTGGAGAAGTGTTGAATATACCATGGACTGCTAGGAGAACAAACAAGTTTGTCCTGGAGAGAGTGAAGCCAGAATGCTCCTTGGAGTCAATGATTCTGAAGCTTCATCTGACATACTTTGGGCATGTTGCGAGGAGGGACTGGTCCTTGGAGAGGAACATCATGTTTGGGAGAGTGGAGGGACAGCACAGGAGAGGAAGACCCTCGATGAGATCGTTCGATTCTGTGAGTGGAGTGGTGGGAATGAGTGTGTCTGAGACGGTGAGGTTGGCACAGGATAGGACGGCGTTTAGGGCTCTTGTTCACAGGGTCGCTATGAGTTGCAAGTGACTCGATGGCACATAACAACAGCAACAAATGCCTCTAGCAAAAGAAAATCCGTTCTCAATGAATATAGGGTGGCAGTGGGCTGATATTCCTGGGATCACTGGACTTATATTAACTATCACATCTTCCTAAAACAGTTTGCTTGACTGAATTATAGGAGAGAGAGAGAAAAATAATCACTAAACCTTTGCAACCATGGCAGCCAGAAAACATCACCCTGTGAGCTGTTTTTTTATATTAATACTAAAGGCACATACTCTGAACCAGTGACCCTTATATGGTGAAGTTTCTTTTACAGCCAAATTACATGGGTCTGAGAATCAATCACTTTCAAGTTTTATTTTTCATCCCAGGAACTGAACTCTACTGGCCTGTAGATTTTAGCAGCCAGGAGAATGATGCATCTATACAGTCACACAATAGCACTTGGACTAAATTGTTGAGACTTCCATGTGGGCATGTTTAGCTTTTGATACCACTGACGGCACTACTGGGAAGTCATCCCAGTGTTGGTTAAATTGCTCACCTAAGTATAAAGCGTAATTGACTATGACTATATTCAGTGGCTACATGAAGTCTGGATATATCCCTGGAAACAAGAGACGTTTTAGAAAATTCCTCATGTCACCATACCCGATGGAGATGGTTAATGAAAAAATGACCTCAAGTTTATTTTGGCAGACTACTAAGGACTTAAACCCCACAAGAATGAAGATCATATCTGCAGGAGTGAAATGTCTGCTCAGTTGAGCTCCTGACTGAAGGCAAGAGGAATGTAGAAAGTATGAAAAGGAAAGGTATCTATCCTCTTCATTTATCTTCTTAAACTTAAAAACAATTTAGGTAGTCATTGGCAGGTTAAAATAAATTTCCATTTAAATGTCATATGTCAAATGGTTAGTTATCATTTTGACTATGTTGTTGCTGTGGTTATGTGCCCTTGAGTCGCTTGCGACTCATAGCGACCCTATTTACAACAGCCCTAAACTCTGCTCTGTCCTGTGCCAATTGCACTGTCTCTGACACTCCCATCCCAATTATCCCAGTCACTGAATCAATCCACCTCATAGAG
>NW_006401338.1:3603-5146 GCF_000299155.1 Elephantulus edwardii
AACAACAACAACAACAACAACAACAACAACAAAGACATTTCAAGACATCACAGCCACCTTATGCAATAACTATGGAATTTTGAGTTTATTATTATAAACAAAGGGAACGAATTAAGGTTCTCTGTATAAACATTGGATCATGGGAGATATAGCATTTCTAGAACTATATTTGTGGAAATAAGGATATTTCAGAACATCTTTTGGACATATTACATTAAATATAGTCTATTTCAATTCTACCTAGATAAACTGCATTTTTGTTGTTGTTGTTATGTGCCATCCAGTCTTCTGAAACCTCCCCTATCCTGAACCAATCTCAGTGTCTCTGACACATCTTCCCAGATTACCCCAGTCACTGAAGGAATCTATCTCTTTGAGGATCTTTCTTTTCTGTGCTATCCCTTCACCCTTCCAAGCATGACGTCCATCTTCAAGGACTGGTCCCCCCGGCCATATGCTGAAAGTATGTGAGACACAGCCTCCAAATCCTTGCCTCTAGGTTGCAGTCTAGTTTCACCCTCTCTATAACAGACCTATTTGTTCTCCTGGGAGTCCAAAATGTAAAACTCTTTTAAGGAAAGTATTAAAAGTTATTCACTGGATATAATGAACAAAAAGAGGGAAAGGAAGTGAAGAGACACCAGTTGCATTTTTTTTAATCCTGTAGACATAATTTGTCATTTTTTATCTTGTAGACAAGGTAGGTTTCCCTGATGGGAATGTGTTTCTAAGGTTAAGTACCAGCCTTTTCTTAGTATATCCATAAAATAAAGCCAGTTTCTTATTATTCTGGTCTTTTTTCCTTCAAGGTAGGTGGCTTGTTTTTTAATTGGCTCAAGCACTTTATCCTACATAAATAAATTGGTAGCTAGATATCAAAGAATCTCTCTAGCCAAGTCATGCTGAGCCATTCAGAATCATCTTTTATCCATTGTATGTTTCAAATATGCCGTTAGCATAGCTTATGCATCTCTTTTATCAAAGAGGTGTATGTGAAAATCAAAGTATCCTTCAGATAGACTCCTAGAAGAGAGGTTTATGATGACTATATAATCATATGTAAAACCTTAATAAATGCAAATGTGAGTGGATAGAATCCAAAAGGTGGCGTATCCTTAACAAGTATTTGAGGTTGCTACGAGGAAAAGCTTCCCTCTTTTAGATGCATCTTTGGTTCCCTGCTGTAGATCAGAAATAGCCTTATGAACAAAAATCCTAGCCTTGGAGGAGCAGCTCATAGACTCTTCCCCAAGACGAGTTGAAGCATCTAGGTCTCCTATCCTCCCTGGAAACTTGAAAACTAGAGGAATAAGATTTAGTTTGATGCGAGAATCAAGGAGAGAGCAGCTATTTATAGTATAGCTGATCTCACAATTTCTGAGCACCAGAGCAAAGATCCTCACACTTCTGCTACTAATTCCCCATGATAAATATGCACAATGGTCCCAAAGTAACATAACAAGGCCCTTTAGATACTGAGTTTTTAGGGTTCTGTGCTCTTAAACCTTGAGCCTGAATGTATTTGAAAAATATCTATTAAGTG
>NW_006401338.1:5436-9604 GCF_000299155.1 Elephantulus edwardii
CTCCACCCTCCCAAGCATGATGTCCCTCTTCAAGGACCAATCTATCCTTACAACATGACCAAAGTATGTCAGACAAAACCTCAGAATCCTTGCCTCCAAGGAGCAGCCCGGTTTAACTCTCTCCAGGATGAATCTGTTTGTTTTACATATGATATATTAACCATATATACAATATGTTAACATATATATAATATGTTAATGTATAATATATAACCAGTTTTTGGAGAGGAACATTATGCTTGGGAGGGTGGAGGGACAGTGTAAAAGAGAAAGACTCTCAATGAGATGGATTGATGTAGTGACTGGGGTAATGGAGGTAGGTGTTTCAGAGACAATAAAGTTGGCACAGGACAGAGCAAGTTTTAGGGCTATTGTAATAGGGCCATTATGAGTTGCAAGTGATTTGACAACACATAACTATCTATATCTATCTATCTATCTATCTATCTATCTATCTATCTATCTATCCACACACACACACACACACTCCATGCATCAGAGACACAAGGTAGCTCTAGTGGCCTAGGGGTAGGATTTGTGCTGTCAATTCAAAGGCATATGGTTCAAATCCACACGTTGGCAGTGTTCTTCATCATTAAGTGATATACAGTCTCTGAAAACCCTCTGGAGGATCAGCTATGGGTCATTTCTGACCGGATGTGCCAAAGAACACCACCACCATAATCAATGAGACCAATAAGTAAATGTTTTAAACATTAAATCCAGTTCAAACTATACTTATACAAAAACTTCCTGTGTTCTAGGTTATGTCCTAGGTACTGGAGACACAATGAAAATTAACTCTGCTTCTATTTATCTGTCTTGTATGGGAGAAAAATAATTATGCAAGGTATGATTTTCTTATATTCTAAGTGTTAAACAACGATGTCAGAGACTAAGGTGCATCTGATTCAGGTCATGGTTTTCTCAATTGCTTACTATGTATTTAAGAGCTGGACAATGAATAAGGATAACATAGAAAGAATTAATACCTTTGAGTTGTGGTGCTGGAGAAGGGTATTGAACATACCATGGACTGTCAAAAGAAAATATAGGTCTGTCCTAGAGAGGATAAAACCAATTTACTCTTAGATAGAAAGTTTTTGAAATTCTGTCTCACATACTTTGGACATGTTGTCAGCAGAGAAGAGTCCTTGAAGAAAGACATAATGCTTGGAAGGGTATAAGGTCAGTGCAGGAGAGGAAGACCTTAGATCAGATGGACTGACACAGTGACTATGGAAATGGGAGCAGGTGTATCAGAGATGGTGAGGTTGACTCAGTGTAGGGCAAGGTTTATAGCCATTGTTGTTCATAGGATCTCAACTGGTCATAGTCAACTCTAACACACCTAACAACAACAATAAAGTATTGTGTTAGGCCTGCATCATGTTATTGTTTAACTGTTATAAAAATTACAGAATCATGGTGACCTCATGTACAAAAGAAGTAAATGTGGCTTGGTCATGCATACTTCTCGCAATCTCCAGCATGTTTGAGTCCATCATTGGGACTACTCTGTGAATTTATTTCACTAGTCACCTCCTTCACCCTTTCCCCCTCTATTTTACTAAACATCTTCTTTCCTTTACTTCATTGAACATAAGATTCTTCTTTAGCGATTGATAGCATTCTTAATGGCATTAAGAGAATAAGTCACTATGCACAAAGTTTTCCTTAGCTAATTTTCAGAAGGAAATAGACTATTAGAACTTTCTTCTTAGTCTATGTTAGTTTGGAAGTTCTGTTGAAACCCATACACCACAGATAATCCTGCGGGTATTTGAAATATGAGTGGTATCCCTTCTATGGTCACAGTAATAGGCAAGCTACCATAGCTTGACAACCTGACAGATGAGGATGATAGAGGCCTATATCATAGATTAGTTAATTTCACTTCCACAAAAAAGTACAGAAAATAATTTTTATTCTCACTTAACACAATAGGAAAGCAGTTTTCAGAGGTTAATCAGTGTACCTAAGTTAATAAACAAAGAAAACTATGCATCTAGATTGTTCTCATCTTAAACTTAAAGCCATCCTCACTCCTTATTTCTTCCTTTACAGTAAAATTTGGTTACAGGAAAAGATGGCAAAACTCCATCTCACATACTCTGGGCATGTTGACATAATCAGGACGGGCTAGTCCTTGGGAATAGATATTATACTGGGAAGAGTGGAGGTTCAGAGATAGAGAGGAAGATCATTAATAAAATGGCTAAATAATAACAATGGATTTGAGCATGTGGGAGACAATGAGGATGATCAAGATAGGGTAAGGTTAGGATTCTGTGAATAGTACCACTGTTAATCCAATAACCTTGCCTTCTGGTGATTCAAATTCACAAGTGGCGATATAGGAGAAGATGGACAATATCCTCATGTTCTATTTGTTGTTCTTGTTAAGTGCCATCAAGGCACCTGTGACTCACAGAGATCCTATGTACAACAGCTCTGCCGCCTGCCCTGTGCTGAGACAGTCTCACTGACACTGACACACCTACCAGCAATACACCAGTCACTGTGTCAATCCATCTCATCTGGGTTCTTGCTCTCCTGTGATGTCCCTCAAACTTTCTGAACATGATGCCCTTCTCCAAGGACCAGTCCCGCTTGGCCATGTGCCAAAGTATGTGAGGTGGAGCTTCAAAATCCTAGCCTCAAACCAATTTTTACTGTGAAGGAGGAAATAAGGAGTAATGAGGATGGCTTAAGTTTAAGATGAGAACAATGTAGATGAGAAATTTATTTTATTTGTTTATTAACTTATGTACACTGATTAGCCTCTTGGAGTTGCTTTCCTAATGTATTAAGTGAGAACAAAAGTTAATTTTTGTAAGGAGAAACTTGGCTTCAACCTCTCTAGGACAGACCTGTTTATTCTCTTGGCAGTCCATGGTGTAGCCTCCATACTCTACCATTCAAAGGCATCAAGTTTTCTGTCATTATCTTCATCTTAGGCATTGTCCAGCTCTCTCTGATGCATAGCAAATTAATTTCAAAGATAAAGGGCTTGATGAAGCACATTTTTTGTGTCTCTAAAGGGTTTCTCATCCTTGCTTCTTAGAGCTGTGGAGAGTAAGTACAATGATATTTACAGCCTAGGAAAATGGGGTCACTTTTATAGTTAACAAGACCATATCTCGATCCATCTTGATTTTGAAATACAGTAACGTGAACAACAGAATAATATCCATGTGCATACATGGAAGACCTATTAATACTAGTATCATCCAAATTTATGCACCAACAATTCCAGAGCCATAGGGAAGAAGATAAATTTTTTTAAAACTTTTGCATTTAGCAATTGATTGAACACATAACCAGGACATATTAATAATGGGTGACTGGAATGTGAAAGTTGGGAACCAGGAAGAAGGTTTAGTAGTAGAAAAACATGGACTTGGTGATAGACATGAGGCTGGAGACAGAATGATAGAAATCTGCACAATCAATAATTTATTAATTTTAAATATCATTTACAAGAAACAGAAACATAAACTATACATATGGATTTCATTTGATGGGTTTCACAGGAATCAGATCGATTACATTGAGGAAGGAATTGTTGGAGAAGTTCAACATCAGCAGTAAAAACTAGGCCAGGTGATGATTGTGGAACAGATCATCAACTACTCATATGCAAGTTCAAATTAAAGATAAAGAAGGTCAAATCTTATCCACAGGATTTGAAATGTCATCGTGATTCTATTCCCCCTGAATTTAAAAACAAACTCAGAAACAGGTTTAAGGCCTTGAACAGTAATGAATGAAGACAAGATGAGCTTTGAGAAGATATCAAGAATATCATCCATCAAGAATATAGAAGGTCATTACAAAGAAGGAAGGAGGAAAGACCAAGATGAGTATCAAAAGAGACTCTAAATATCGCACTAGAGTTCTGAGAAGCCAAAACAAAAGGGGGAAAAATCAAGAAGTTAAGGAGTTGAATAGGAGATTTCAAAGGGCAGCTCATAAAGACAAAGCAAAGTATTATAAAGAAATGTGTAAGGAGCTGGAGTGCAAAAATAAAAAAGGCCAAACTCATTTTCATTTCTTAAGCTAAAGAAGTTTTTCTCATGTTGAGCTTCTCCAGCAGTTCCTTCCACAGATGTAGTTGATCTGATTCCTATGCATACCATCAGGTGAAGTCCATGTGTATAACCTG
>NW_006401339.1:0-1696 GCF_000299155.1 Elephantulus edwardii
GTGGAGCTGCAAGGGGGGTGGGGGAAGGGGAGGAAAGCAAGGGAATAGGGGACAAGGAGCGCAGGGGTTGGACACTATCACCAAGAGGTTGGGACCAAGAAGTTCTTAAAATGAAATGAAACAGGGTATACATAGCTACACTTTTATCTTCTAAACAAAAGCAAATAGTCTATGTTTGGTATTCTTCATGTAGAAATAATTATAAATAAACAAGTTCAAATCATGAGTAGCTTTTTGATGAATTGCCAGAATCTCCTAAGTGATTGTCTCAAACCTTTACTTCTCCCTGACCCCCCACCAGTTTGTCTGAAGAGCTTAGTAAAGTCACCTGAATATTGTTTCTAGGGTATAGTATTTCCTTGTGTGTGTGTGTGTGATTTTAATGAAAGCTAACAAAAAAGTTGGATTTTCATTCATTTGCACGTTTTTCTTCCTACCCACCCCAGTTCACTAAAAAAAAAAATCCAAACAACAAATGCTGGCAAGGTTGCAGAGAAACTGGAACCCTTATTCACTGTTGGTGGGAGTGTAAAATGGTGCAGCCACTATGGAAGGTGGTATGGCGCTTTCTTAAAAAACTGGAAATAGAAATACCATTTGACCCAGCAATTCCACTACTGGGAATATACCCTAAAGAAACCAGAACTACCTCCCAAGCAGATATATGCACACCCCTGTTTATTGTGGCTTTGTTCACAATAGCAAAAAGTTGGAAATAACCCAAGTACCCAACAACAAACGAATGGATAGAGAAGCTTTGGTATATTCACACAATGGAAAACTATGCTGCATTGAAAAACAAGGAACTCATGAAATATTATACAAAATGGGTGACCCTGGAGGACATTATACTGAGTGAAATAGTCACAAAAGGACAAATACTGCATAGTACCACTGTTGTAAAGCAAGTCTGACATTGGAATTGGAGGGAAACTAAGAGGGGATAAATAATGTATACTGCATTGAAACAGATGAGGGAGAGAACTGTTTAGGAGGAATATATAATTAGGTATTATTGTCATGACAAGAATCAAGAATGAAAACTGCATAGTGGAGTGGACTTTGTGGGGGGGATTGTATAACAATGAAAGATTTATTTATTATTATTGTTTGGGTTTTTTTTTACTTTTCAAAGAGATAAGTGAACTGGGGGGAGGGGTTGGCAGGGAGGAAAGTGTGCAACAATGAATGAATGGAAATCCAAGGCCTCTGAAAACTTTCATTAAAAAAATTCATTCATTATGGCATAATTTCCTCTCTCCTCCTCCCAATCCACGTTGCTGTGTAACTGTATTCTCGACTGTTGTCATACAAAGAATGCCTAATCATATATTCCTTTTAAACAGTTCTTTTCTTCTTCTGTTCCAATACAGCATTCATTATTTATCCCCTCTTTTCTCTGTTTCTTCCTAACCCCCATGTCTGTTCTGTTTTATAACAGTGGTATTATGCAGTATTTGTCCTTTTGTGACAGAGATAGTTCACTCAGCATAATGTCCAACATGGTTACTCATGTTGTGTAATATTTTATGAATTTCTTGTTTTTCAGTGCTGCGTAATATTTCATTGTGTGAATAGACCATAGTGGGTTTTTTTTTCCTATTGCACTGGAGCGCAGAGAAGCCAAAGCACAGGGAAGAATTCAAGATACTAAAGAGTTGAATAGAAGATTTCGAAAGGCAGCACGGGATGACAA
>NW_006401339.1:5261-6184 GCF_000299155.1 Elephantulus edwardii
CAGATTCATCCTAGAGAGGGTTAAACCAGGTGGCTCCTTGGAGGCAAGGATTCTGAGGCTCCATCTAACATACTTTGGACATGTTGTAAGGAAGGATGGGTCCTTGGAGAGGGACATCATGCTTGGTAGGGTGGAGGGACAGCGCAGGAGAGGAGGCCCTCTATGAGTTGGATTGATTCAGTGACTGGGGTTATCGGGATGGGAATGTCAGAGACGGTGTGATTGGCACAGGACAGAGTTTAGGGCTGTTGTACATAGGGTCGCTATGAGTCGCAAGTGACTCGACGGCACATAACAACAACAACAACAGCAACAACAACAACATTCATTTGTTGATGGACACTTGGGTTGCTTTCACCTCTTTGCTATTGTGAATAATGCAGCAGGAAGCATGGGTGTGCATGTATCTCTTCTGGTGGCAGCTCTGATTTCTTTAGGGCATATTCCTAGCAGTGGAATTGCTGGGTCAGATGGTATTTCTATTTTCAGGTTTTTGAGAAAGCACCATACCATTTTCCATAGTGGTTGCCCCATTTTACATACCCACCAGCAGTGAATAAGTAAGTGTTCTAGTCTCTCCACAACTTTACCAGCATTTGTTGTTTTCTCCTCTGTTGAACCTTTGCTATTGTTACTGGGGTGAGATGATATCTCATAGTTGTTTTGATCTGCATCTCTCTGGGACATAGGGATTTTGAACATTTTTTCATGTGTTTGTTTCCCATCTGAATGTCTTTTTTTTTTTTGGTGGAATTTCTTTTCTTTTTTTAAATTTTATTAGTTTTAATGAACATTTACAGGGATTTGGGGTTTTCATTCCTTCATTACTGCACCATTTTCTCTACGCTCCTCCCCAGTTTGTTCTTCTTCCCCGCCATCGAATGTCTGTTTTAATTGTCCAATTGCCACAGTGCTTGTCAAAG
>NW_006401339.1:7632-9461 GCF_000299155.1 Elephantulus edwardii
TAGAAGATCCCATTCATCTATGTTATTTTCTCCTGGTTGTAGGTTTTCCAGGATACTGGGAAGACTGTTTATGTTGTGGATTAAGACTTCTAGTGTTGTTCCTAGCTTTTCTGTAATGAAGTTTATAGTCCTTGGTTTTAGTCTGAATGTCTTTTTGATGGAGTGTCTATTCATATCCTGTACCCATTTTGCTGTGGGGTTGTTTACCTTTTTCTTGTTGAAGTGCTGTTAAATTTTAGATGTGTGTCCCTTATCAGATATGTCATTACCACATTTCCCCCCCAGTCTGTGGTTTTCATTTTTACCGTTAGAGAAGTTTTTTGATGTGCATAGGGGTTTGCTTCTTAGAAGGTCCCATTCATCTATTTTGTTCTCTCCTGGTTGTATGTTTTTCAAGATGCTTTGAAGTCCGTTCACGTTGTGGATTATGGTTTCTAGAGTCCTTCCACGTTTCTCTCTGATGAAGTTTATAGTCCTTGGTTTTACTCCTAGGTCCTTGATCCACTTTGAGTTGGGTTTGGGTATGGTATGAGGTGTAGGTCTTACTTGAATTTTCTACCTAGTTTTCCAATTTTGCCAACAACTTTTGTTTAAAAGGCTTTGTTTCCTCACCTAACTAATTTTGTCTCCTTGTAAAAAAATCATTAAACCATAGGTAGATGAGCTGATTTCTGGATTCTCAATTCTATTTCATTGATCTATGTGTCTGTCACTGGACCAGTACCATGCTGTCTTGACCATCAAGCCTGTGCAATAAGATTTGAGATCAGGGAGTGAGATGTCTCCAAACTTGTTTCTCTTTTTCAGGAGTGCTTTGCTTCTTCAGGGTCTCTTTTCATTTCTGATGAAATTGGAAACTGTTTTTTCCTATCTCGTTGAAGAATGGAATTTATATTTGTATTGGAATGGCATTGAACTTGTAGATTGCCTTTGGTAGAATTGTCATTTTTACTATATTGAATCATACTTTCCATGAGCATGGTATATTCTTCCATTTCTCCAGGTCTCATTTTGCTTCTGTCTTTTTTTTTAAGTTTCCATTCATATACTCTTGCATGCTTTCCTACTTGCCCACCCATCCCCCTCCAGTATTAAAAAAATAATAATTGTTCTACAATCCCTCCCCCCAATCCACTCCACTATGCAGCTTTCATTCTGGACTCTTGTCATGAAAGTAATAACTAATCATATATTCCTCCTAAACAGTTCTCTCCCTCATCTGTTTCAATGCAGTATACATTATTTATCACCTCTCAGTTTCCCTCCCTCTCCAATGTCAGTCCCATTTACAACAGTGGTATGCAGCATTTGTCCTTTTGTGACTGAGATATTTCACTCAGTATAATGTCCTCCACGGTCACCCATTTTGTATAATATTTCATGAGTTCCTTGTTTTTCAATGGAGCATAGTATTCCATTGTGTGAATATACCAAAACTCCTCTAGCCATTCGTTTGTTGATGGGTACTTGGGTTATTTCCTACTCTTTGCTATTGTGAAGAAAGCTCTGGTTTCTTTAGGGTATATTTCCAGTAGTGGAATTGCTGGGTCAAATGGTGTTTCTATATCCAACTTTTTGAGAAATCACCGTACTGCCTTCCATAGTGGTTGCACCATTTTACACTCCACCAACAGTGAATAAGGGTTCCAGTTTCTCCTCAACCTCACCAGCATTTGTTGTTTGCTTTTCTGTTAAATTTTGCTATTCTTACTGGGTTAAGATGATATGTCACAGTTGTTTTGATTTGCATCTCTCTGGGAGGTAGGGATTTTGAACATTTCTTCATGTGTTTGTTCACTATCTGAATGTCTTCTTTGATGAAGTATCTG
>NW_006401339.1:10606-11547 GCF_000299155.1 Elephantulus edwardii
TCTCCTCAACCTCACCAGCATTTGTTGTTTGCTTTTCTGTTAAATTTTGCTATTCTTACTGGGTTAAGATGATATGTCACAGTTGTTTTGATTTGCATCTCTCTGGGAGGTAGGGATTTTGAACATTTCTTCATGTGTTTGTTCACTATCTGAATGTCTTCTTTGATGAAGTATCTGTTCATATCCTGTGCCCATTTTTCAATTGGGTTGTTTACTCATTTGTTTCTTATTATAATGTTTTGTAATTTTCTTTGAATATGTGTTTTGTCTTTCTATTAAATTTACTCCCAAGTATTTAATTTTGTATGTTGCTGGTGTGATGGATATTGCTTTTCTTGGCTCCATCTCTGTATTCTCTTTGTCATTGTAGAGAAATCCAATTGATTTGTGTGTGTTGATCTTGTGTCATGCCACTTTTCTGAATTGTTAGACTGTGTCCAGTCGTTTTCTTACTGAGTCTTTAGGGTTTTCTAAGTATACTATCATATCATTTCATATAGAGATGACTTTTACCTTTTCCTTGCCAATTTGGATACCTCTTCTTCCCTACCAATTTGGATACCTCTTATTTCCTTCTTTTGTCTTTTTGCTATCGCCATTTGTGGTTTGTTTGTTTTTTTAAAATTTGCAATGAATAAATCAGTGAACATATAAAATTCAGTCATTCTATTTTCATCCTTATTTCCGTTACCAAGCCCATACTTTCCAAGTTTGTTGTTTCCGACTTTTGTATTCCAGCCACCAGTTATCATTAACACACCTTGATTGCATGTTTGTTCAGTTTTGTACTGTAAGATTTGAAATGGGAATCCCAGAACATTTGATCGTGCTAATACAAAACCTGTACTTGGACCAGGAGGCAGTCACCAGAACAGAGCAGGGAGACACTGGATGGTTCAAAATCAAGAAAGGGGTCCGTCAGGGATGTATTTTGTCTCCAT
>NW_006401339.1:12236-12708 GCF_000299155.1 Elephantulus edwardii
GTGGAGGGACGGTGCAGGAGAGGGAGACCCTTGATGAGATGGATTGATTCTGCGAGTGGGGTGGTGGGAATCAGTGTGTTTGAGACAGCAAGGTTGGCACAGAGTAGAGCGGCATTTAGGGCTCTTATACATAGGGCTGCTATGAGTCACAGATGACTCAATGGCACATAACAACAACAAAAACAACAGCAACTAGACTTTGTAAGAGTTTTCCATTTCCTCCTCTTTGTCTTTAGCTGTAGGAGTGTATATTTTAGTAATAGTTGTATTTACAGGTCTTCTTCTTTGTATGCATATGATAGTATCCTATCACTCACAGCTTAAGAAATGCTGAACGAGTCTGGCCCTTTTGATTTTCCGACGCTAGCTCCTTGCACATTTAATTGTAGTATTTTGCTTTGTCATTCCGTGCTGCCTTTTGGAATCTTCTGTTCAGCTCTTTTTTTTAAAATTTTTTTTTATTGGGAAAAAC
>NW_006401340.1:0-4083 GCF_000299155.1 Elephantulus edwardii
CCTTTCTCCATTGAGAACAATGTTGGCTCTTGGGTTTGTGTATATACTATTTACTATGTTGAAGAAGTTCCCCTCTAGTCCTATTTTGTTAAGTGTTTTAATCAGGAGAGGGTGTTGGATTTTGTCAAAGGCCTTTTCTGCAAAATGAGACCTTCTTAAGATCAAATGCTTGCGTGCATCAAAAGTTCTTTAGTCTCTGTGTCTCAGTTCTAATTTTCTCATGGTATATTCCAAGCAGTGGAATAGTTAGGTCATATGGCTTTATGAGGATAAATGTGTCATCAGGATTGGAGGAAGATTCATCAGCAATCTTCATTATGCAGATGACACAACCCTGCTTGTGGAAACTGAGGAGGACATGCAGCGCTTGCTGCAGAAGGTCAAGGACTATAGCCTTCAATATGGATTGAGGCTCAATATCAAGAAAACAAAGTTTCTCACCACTGGGCCAATTGGTGGCATCATAATAGATGGTGAAGAGATTGCAATTGTTAACAGCTTCATATTGCTTGGTTCCACAATCAACACTCTTGGCCCAGCAGCCAGGAAATTAAAAGACGTATTGCGATGGGAAAGTATGCTGTTAGGGACCTCTCCAAAGTACTGAATAGCAACTCTGGAGACTAAGGTGCATCTGATACAGACCATGGTCTTTGCAATCACTTACTATGTGTCAGAGAGATGTATGATGAGCAGGGATGATAGAATTGACACCTTTGAGCTGCAGTGTTGGAGAGAGTACTGAATATATCATAGAACCGGAGAGGGTTAAACCAGGCTGCTCCTTGGAGGCAAGGATTCTGAAGCTTCATCTGACATACTTTGGACATGTTGCAAGGAGGAACCAGTCCTTGGAGAGGGATGTCATGCTTGGGAGTTTGGAGGGACAGAGCAGGAGAGGAAGGCCCTATGTGAGATGGATTGATTCAGTGACTAGGGTAATGGGGGTAGGTGTGTCAGAGACAGTGAGATTGGCACAGGATACAGTAGGGTTTAGGGCTATTGTACATAGGGTCGCCATGAATCACAGGCAACACAACAGCATATAACAACAACAACAACAATGAAATTTCTACATTCAGCTTTCTTAGGTAATGTCAAACTGCCTTCCAGAGTGGTTCTACCATTTTACAACCCCACCAACTATGTGTAAGTGTTCCTATCTCTCCACATCCTCTCCAGCATTTATTACTTGCTGTCCAACAACAAACAACAATTAAATTTCCAGTTCTTGGGAAATGACGTCATGCTGAGAGAAAAAGAAGGTCAGAGAAGGGAAAAAGATTCTCAACAGGATGGATTGATGTGGTGATTGTAACAATGGGCTCAAACATGTCTCGGGATTGTGAGGATGGTATAAGATAGGGAAGGGTTAGATCTGTTTTTCATAGAATTGCTGTGAGTCAGAGAGAGCTCTGTGGGCCTAGTGGATAGAAAGTTATGTTACCAAGCCAAAGATGGGTGAGTTTACTCTGCAGCCTTCAGGCCTGGTTTTAATTGTTTTTGGCCAAACATTCTTCTGAGTGTTATAGCACTGATCCATCAATTGGCTGTACAGAAGTAACTCATGGTTGCTGTGATGCTAAATACTGTCACACTGATGTGTCAAATTCGATAATGATTACCCATGGTGGACAGTGTTTGGTGGAGCTCCCAGATTAAAACAGTCTTGGCTCTGGAAGCTATGAACTTAGAGAAATGATGAAAGTTATACAAGTATTCAGGTCTTTCGTTCAAAGGGTTTCTATGAGTCATCTACAACTAGACAGCAACTTAACAACAACTGAGGTGAGATGGTATCTCATTTTACATACTAAAATGTGCATCAAGACCCAAGGGGGGAGGGGGGAGCAGACAGGGAGGGCTGGAGGGGGGCATAATCATAGGGTCATATAATTTGAAATGTAGAGGGAGGGGTGGGTTAAGGGAATGGGAAAAACAAAAACAAAAATAAATTTCTCTGGCACGGTGAAAAGAAAGCCACAGATTGGGAAAACCATTTAGCGACAACATTTCAGACAAGTTTCAGAACCAAAATTTACAGAATACTACAGGACCTCCATAAGAAAAAGACTGGTGACCCACAAAAAATGGGCAAAAGACAGGACAAAACTCTTCACAAGAAATACATGAGGAAACGTTCCAAATCACTAGCAATCAGATAGATGTCCATCAAAACAATAATCAATGTAGAATGTGTATGAGGAGCCAAGGGGAGAGGAGGGGAGAGCAGAGTTCAAGATTGGTTGGGTGGGTTGTATTTGATGGGGAGGGGAATGAGGGAAACAGGAAGGATCTTGTGTGGAAAAACAATGTATTTAAACTTTGTAAATGAATAAGAATAAAATGAAAAAAAATTTAAAAACTATAAAAAATTAAACAGGGTAAGAAAATCTCCAAACAATCAAATAAACAAATAAAAAAAATTACTCCCAAAACAACAACAACAATGACCCAGCTAGGAATATCCCATATAATTCCACTGCTAGGAATATATTGCAAGGAAATTCGAAATGACACACAGTTGGAGATATGTATACCTATGTTCTTAGCAGCATTATTCACAATAGCAAGAAAATGGGAACAGTGAAACTACTCATCAACAAATGAAAGCATTGAGAAATTGTGGCACATTTACACAATGAAAAACTATAAATACTATAGAGCTTGAGAGAGACTAGAAAGCATTATGCTGAGTGAAATATCTCAGTCATGTAAGGACAAATATTATTTAAGGTTAAAAGAACAAGAGATGCAAAAAAAATGTTCAAATTGAACATGAAAATGAAGAGGAGAAGGAAGGGCAGAAAAAGGATAAGGGGGAGATATCACTGGATTAGCAGAGGTTGGTGGGGTGTATGTGAAAGATTGGGAAACAATAATTGGGACCTGAAAAGACAGAGGGTATAGTCATGTTGTTGTTGTTGTTATGTGCCATCAAGCTGTCTGATTCATAGTGACCCTATGTATATTAGCTCTGAACCCTGTTGTACCCTGAGCCAATCTCATCATCACTGACAGAACTAATCTCATTTCTCCAGTCACTGGGTAAATCTATCTCCTCCTGGATCTTTCTCCCGTGCAGTGTCCCTTCACCCTTGCAAGCAAAATGTCCCTTTTCAAGGACTGGTGCCTCCTGGCCAGGTGCCCAAAGTATGTGAGTCAGAGCTTCAAAATCCCTGCCTCCTGGGGGCAGCTTGGTTTCATCCTCTCCAAGACAGACTTGTTTGTTCTTCTGGCAGTCCATGGTATTTTTAACACTCTTCTCCAGCACCACAACTCAAAGGCATTGATCCTTCTATCGTTCTTAGTCATTGTCCATCTCTCTGATCCATAGTGAGTAATTGTGAAGACCATGGCCTGGATCAAGCACACCCTCAGTGTACAGACTGATATGCTTGCTCTTCAGCACTCTGGAGAGGTCACTCACAGCAGACTTTCCCAAAGCAAGTTTGTCTTTTGATTTCCTGACTGCTGGTGCCAAGAGTGTTGACTGTGGAACCAAGCAAGCTGAAGCTGTTAACAATCTCAGTCTCTTTACCACGTATCATGAACCTGCCAATTGGTCCACTGGTGATAATCTTTGTTTTCTTGATATTAGCTTCAATTTATATTGAAGACTACAGTCCTTGACAGTTAATGAGGCAGTTAATGCCTCATGCCTTCCTCAGTTTCACCAAGCAAAGTTGTGTCATCTGCATAAAGCAGGTTGTTTATGAGTCTTCCTCCAATCTTGATGCCACACTTCTCCTCATAAAGTCCACCCTCCTGAATGATCTGTTCTGCATATAGATTGAAAAGGTATGGAGACAGGACATTTTCCTGACTCACATCTTCCCTGATCCTGAACCATGCAGTGTTTACCTGCTCTGTTCTGAGGACTGTTTCATGGTCCAAGTATAGGTTTCACATGAGTGCAGAATAATGATAATTAATTATATATAATATAATGTTAAATGATCCAGGAGGTATCAAAAGAAGATGGAAGGAATATACTGAGTCATTGTATTGAAAGGAATTGGCAGATACAGAAGAATTTAATGAAATAACATTTGAGCCAGAGCCTATGGTGATGAAGGCAGA
>NW_006401340.1:5493-9512 GCF_000299155.1 Elephantulus edwardii
GATTGGCACAGGATAGAGCAGGGTTTAGGGCTGTTGTACATAGGGTTGCTATGAGTCGCAAACGACTCGATGGCACATAACAACAACAACAATATAATGCATATAATGCATAAAACACAAGGTTAAAAAACCCCCACCCACATGAGATAAATGCTCACCACCCCTGTTTCTAAGGAGCACTCTGATTGTATTTCTTTAAAGACAAATTTGGAAGTATACAGTATATTCATTATTCTTTACTAACATTACAATTTAAAGAGAAGAAAATTTAATAATGGAATATTCTGAAAAGCTAAACCTTAAAAATTAGAAAACCCAGAGGAAATGGAAAAATTAATAGAAACTCACAACCTATCCAAATTAATACAGACTAAAATAGAGCACTTGAACAGACTCATTACAAAAGAAGAAACTGAGTAGGTCACAAAAAAAACCTCCCTATTAAAAAAATCCCCACACCAAGTGGTTTACCAGTGAATTTCACCAATCAGAGATTTATCACAAATCCTAATTCAATTCTTTCAGAATGTAGGAAAATGAGGAACACTCCCAGATTCATTCTATGAAGCAAAAACAATCCTGATATAAAAACAAACAAAAATATAGATTAATATCTCTCATGAACATAGATGCAAAAATACTTAACCAAAAAAATTCTAGGCAATAGAATCCAACAATATTTCAAAGAGGTATTCCAAACCAATATCTGACATCATCCTCAATGGATAGAGATTAAAGACATCCTCTTTTTGAACAGGGACCATATAAGGATGTCTACTATTGCCACTTCTATTTAATATTGAATTGAAGTCCCACCAAGAGCAGTAAGACTAGATAAGGAAGTAACATGTAATGAGATTCGCAAAGAGGAGGTAAACCTATCTCCATATGTAGATGATATGATAGTGTACATACAAAGCAGTAAAGACTCAGCAAGAAAACTGTTGGACTCAGTAGAGCAATACAGCAAAGTAGCAAGATACAAGTTTAACATGTAAAAATCAGTCAGATCTCTTGACAATAACAAAGAGAACATAGAAAAGGAAATAAAGTAATATCAATTATAATAGCTAACCACAAGATAAAATAATTAGGAACAATTCTAACCAGAGACACAAAAAAAATCTATATAAAGAAAACTACAAAACATTACTACAAGACACAAAAAGAAACCTAGATAAATTAAAGAATGTACCATGTTCATAGATAGGAAGACTCAACCTTGCCAAAATTACAATCCTACAAAAAGCAGTCTACAGAGTCAATGCAATTCCAGAACAGATTTGTTGTTGTTATGTGCCATTAAGTCCCCTGAGATTCATAGCAACTCCTATGCATAATAATTCTGAACCCTCTCCTATCCTGAGCTAGTCTCATGGACTCCAATATACCTAAGCCTGTTATCCCAGTCACTGAATTAATCCAACACATCCAGGTTCTTCCTCTCCTGTGCTATCCCTCCACCCCTCCAAGCATGATGTCCTTTTCCAAGGACATCTCCTGGTCACATACCCAAGGTATGTGAGACAGGGCTCCAAAATCCTAGCCTCCAAGGAGAAACTTGGTTTAATCCTCTCCAAGACAGATCTATTTGTTCTCATGGTGGTCCATGGTATGTATATTCAATACTCTTCACCAGAACCACAACTCAAAGACATCAATTCTTCTGTCATCCTTAGTCATTGTCCAGATCTCTGACGCATAGCAAATAAAGTGTGAAACTTCAAGGAGAAGAGTGAACTGAGGGTAGGGGTGGGGTGGGCAGGGAGAAAAGTGCAACAATCAATGAATGGAAATCCAAAATCTCAAAAAAAAAAAGTGTGAAAACTATGGCCTGGATCAGGCACACCTTAGTCTCTAAATGGACATCATTTCTCTTCAGCACTTTGGAGAGGACCTGGCTGGTCTTTTCATTGCCTGACTGCTGATGCCACAAGTGTTGATTGTGGAGCCTAGCGAGCTGAAATTGTTAACAACTTCAATCTCTTTTCTATCCATTATGGTGCTGTCATTGGCCCTGTGGTGAGAATCTTTATCTTTTTTATGTTAAGCTTCAATCCATACTGAAGATTATAGTCCTTGACCTTCTGCAGTAAGTACTTCAGGTCCTCCTCAGTTTCAGTAATCAAGGTTGTATCATCTGTATCATTCATTGTATCAGATCATTGATGAGTCTTCCTCCAATCCTAATGCCTCTCTCTTCCTCATAAAGTCTAGCCTCATGAATGATCTGTTCTGCATATAGGTATGAAAAGGTATGCAGACAGGACACAGCCCTGACACACTCTCTTCCTAATTTTGAACCATGCTGTGTTTCCTTGCTCTGCTGTGATCACTGCTGCCTGGTCTAAGTATAGGTTTTGCATGAGTACAATCAAGTGTTCTGGGGTTCCCATTCTTTTCAAATTAGCCACAATTTGTTGTGATCCACACAGTCAAATGCCTTTGAATAGTTAATGAAGCACAGATAGACATTCCTCTGGTACTCTTTGCTTTCATCCACCTGACATTGGCGATGGATTGCCAATACAGATAACAATGCTATTCCACAAAGAAATGTAAAACGTAATTTCCAATTAAAAGAGAGAGATTCCAAACAAACAAAGCACTACTGGAAAAGAAAGCCAAATTCTACTGCACAGATATAATAATCAAAACAGCATGAGACTGGTACTACAACAGATACATACATCAATGGAATAGAATTGAGAATCCAGAAACCAACCCATTTCCTATTGACAAAGAAACAACATCCATTAAGTGGAGAGCTGACAACCTTTTAAAACAAATAGTACTGGCAAAACCAGTCAGACATTGTCTGCTGAAAATGGAAACAAGATTCACATTTCACACCATATATAAAACCCAACATAATATCGATCAGGAAATTAAGGGTAAAACCAAAAACTATAAAGATCACCAGAGGAAAAAAAAAACCAGGAACAAATCTAGAAGCCCTAATACATTGCATAAACTCTAAAATATAACCAAACTTTAAACCAGGAACAGGATAAAACTGATGAATGGGACCTTCTAAAAATAAAATTCTTGTGTGAATAAATAAACTTCTCCAATAGAGTATATAGAAAATCCCCCCCCAAAAAAAAAAAAAAAAAGAAAATCCCCTATGCACATCAATGTTCGTTGCTGCCTTATTCACAATAGCGTGGAGACAGAAGCACCCAAGTGCCCATCAACAAATTAATGGATAGAAAAATTATGGTACATCCATACAATGGAATATTATGCAGCATTAAAAAAACTTGTAAAACATTATATGAGACACACCCCTGCAGCTCTGACCCACAACCCCCATTTTCAGGTATCTCATCAGCTCACGACCCCCCCCCCAGCTCTGAATGTTGGGACTGACCAAGGTGCTGCATGCAGACGCAGTGGACAGTGGGAGTGGACTTGAACTGGGACACACCCCTGCAGCTCTGACCCACGACCCTCATCTTCAGGTATCGCATCACTCCCCCCGCCCCAGCTCGTGACCCCCCTGCTAGCTCTGAACGTTGGGACTGGCCAAGGTGCTGCACGCAGAAAAACAAAAACAAAACAAAAAACCACACAGAAGAACAAAAACACATAGACCGAATTTATAGCATTTTTTCAACATCACTTGAAAAAGTTGTCCAATATCGAAGATTTCGTTTCTTTAGACTACAAACTGCTGTTTGGCCCTACCACATTGGTCCCATCAGCCTAAGCAAAAGGAAGTTACTGGACATCTTGATAGAGAAGTAGTGACATCAAACCAAGAACCACTAACACCTTAGTTTTCAAAAACTCTTCCACTTCAATGTCTCGAAAGAAGCAGGGTACCTCACTCACCATGCAAGCCCAAAACAAGATCTCTCCCCCCCAAAATGACACAGTAGCAATGGATTTCATGAAGCCAGAAAGTCTGATGGAACTCTCTGATGCAGAATTTAGAAAAAAGATGATTGAATGTTTTCAATGGATGAAAAGCAAACTTGAAGAATTACAGGACACTACAGTCAAAAAATCAGGAG
>NW_006401341.1:0-1901 GCF_000299155.1 Elephantulus edwardii
GTGGAGTTAAATGGGGTGAGGCAGGCAAAAGGTTGGGTGATCGCAAGGGCAGGTCAATCACTTGGAGGACCTTGCTCAAACCTCTGCTGTCTCAGTGTGCTCACGACTTGGGTCCTTACTCAAATTCCTGCTGTCCGTTTCCTTCCTAGTGGATTTCTCAGTGTTCCCTGCCTGGTGGCACTTACACAGATGTCCTCACACAACAGCTCCTGCTCCAGCAGGGTCCTGGATCTGACAGGATCTGAAAATTCAAGGTCAAATTCCCACCAACCCACTAGCCTCTGGCTAGTCTGCAGAGTTCACAGAAGCCAGCTGGCTGGCTCATTTTGGGCAGTTGGTGTAGCCCAAGAGAGCTCAGCCAATTTCCCCACCAGTGGGCACGCCCTTAGGTACTCTCCCAGGTAATCAGCAATGCCCCAGTAAACACAGCCAAGATCCTACCGGCCTTTCTCCTGCCAGGTTAGTTCCACAACAGTTCGGCTGATAGCTCTGGGTGATGGCTGGATCCTCGGTGGTGCCCTGATGTCACAGGGCTGTGGTGGGGGCTGAGGTGCGTGGTTGTGGAGCTACAAGGGGGGCGGGGGAAGGGGAGGAAAGCAAGGGACTAGGGGGGTAAGGAGCACAGGGCTTGGACACTATCACCAAGAGTTAGGGGTGGGGCTTGGGCGCTGCTGGGGGTTTATGCAGCAGCACCCTGTGTGTCACACAGGTGCGGGCTGCAGGGGGGTCACACAGTGGCGGGTAGTCTTCGCTCCTCTGGGGTCTCACGGTCTTTGGTCCTCTGGAGTTCCGGGGTAGGTGGCTGACTGTTGCTCTTCCTGGGTCTCTTCCCAGCCCATCTGGCGGTGGAGCCCCGTCTGGCAGTGGAGTTCTTCCTTCTGGAAGCGGACTTCTTCCATCTGGCCAATCTTTGTTTTCTTGATGTTGAACTTCAACCCATATTGAAGGCTGCAGTGCTTGACCTTCTGCAGCAAGCGCTTCAGGTCTTTCTAAGCTTCAGCAAGCAGGGTTGTGTCATCTGCATAATGCAGGTTATTTATGATTCTTCCACCAGTCCTGATGCCACATTCCTGCTCGTACAGCCCAGCATCTTGCATGCATGATCTGTTCTGCACACAGATTGAAAAATTATGGAGACAAAATACATCCTGATGGACCCCCTTCTTGATTAGTGTCCCCTTGCTCTGTTCTGATGACTGCCTCTTGGTCCAAGTACAGGTTTCGCATTAGCACAATCAAATGTCCTAGGATTCCCATTCTTCTCAGAGTCAGCCATAGCTTGTGTGATCCACACAGTCAAAAGCCTTTGCATAGTCAATGAAACACATATAGACATTCTTCTGGTATTCTCTGTTTTCTGCCAAGATCTATCTAACATTAGCTATAATATCCATAGTACCATGACCTCTTCTAAATCCAGCCTTCACATCTGGGAGTTCTCTGTTGACATATTGTTCCAAATGTTTTTGGATAATTTTCAGTGGAATCTTGTTTGCATATGATATTAATGGTATTGTTAGAAAATTTCTGCACTCTGTTGGGTCACCTTTCTTTGGAATGGGAACAAATATCGATCTTTTCCAGTCAATCAACCAGCTGGCTGTCCTCCAGATTTCCTGGCACAATTTAGTGAGCACATCCAGGACAGAGTCTGTTTGTTGAAATAAATCATTTGGTATGCTGTCAATTCCTGGAGCCTTGTTTTTTGCCAACTCCTTCAGAGCAACTTGAATTTCCTCCTTCATCACCATAGGCTCTTGCTCATATGTCATTTCATGAAATTCTTCTGTGTCAGCCAATTCCTTCTGATACAGTGACTCTGTGTACTCCTTCCATCTTCTTTTGATACTTCCTGGATCATTTAACATTCTACCCGTAGTATCCTTAAGTGTTGCCACCTG
>NW_006401341.1:2606-9614 GCF_000299155.1 Elephantulus edwardii
ACACTTGATTGTGTTAATGCGAAACCTATATTTGGACCAAGAGGCAGTCGTCAGAACAGAGCAAGGAAACACTGCATGGTTCAAAATTGGGAAGGGTATATGCCAGGGAAGTGTCCTGTCTCCATACCTTTTCAACCTCTATGCAGAACAGATTACCCAGGAGGCTGGGCTCTATGAGGAGAAGTGTGGCGTCAGGATTGGTGGAAGATCTATCAACAGTCTGCATTATGCCAATGACACAACTCTGCTTGCTGAAACTGAGGAGGATCTGAAGTACTTGCTGCAGAGGGTCAAGGACTGTAGCCTTCAATATGAATTGAGGCTCAATATCAAGAACATAGAGATTCTCACCACTGGACCAATTGGCAGCATCAGGATGGATGTGGTGAAGAGATTTAGATTGTTTACAGTTTTTTCTACTTGGCTCCATGGTCAACACTCTTGGCAACAGCAGCCAGAAAATTAAAAGACATCTTACAATGGGAAAATCTGCTGTTAGGGACCTCTCCAAAGTACTGAAGAGCAATGATGTCACTCTGGAGACTATGGTGAATCTGATACAGGCCATGGTCTTTGCAATCCCTAGCTATGCATCAGAGAGTTGGACAAAATTAGGGAGGATAGAATGAGAATTGATGTCTTTGAGCTGTGATGCTAGAGAAGAGTATTGAGTGTACCATGCTAAGAAAACAAACAGAATCATCCTGGAGAGGGTTAAACCAGGCTGCTTCTTGGAGACAAGGATTGAGGCTTCGTCTGACATACTGGGAGGGTGGAGGGACAGCGCAGGAGGGGAAGGCCCTCTATGACGTCGATTGATTCAGTGACTGGTTTAATTGGGATGGGTGTATCGGAGACGGTATGATTGGCACAGGACAGAGCAGAGTTTAGGGCTGTTGTACATGGGGTCGCTATGAGTCGCAAGAGACTCAAGGGCACATAACAACAACAACAACACCTTTATAAATTCTAGATATAAGTCCCTTATCAGACATGTCATTACCAAATACTTTTTTTCCCAGTCTGAGACTTTTCTTTTTACACAGATGGAGAAGGTTTTGGATGTGCATAGGGATTTGATTCTCAGAAGGTCCAATTCATCTATTTTATTCTCTCCAGTTTATAGGTTTTTCAGGATGCTTGGAAGAGTGTTCATATAGTGGATTAGAACTTCCAGAGTTCTTCCAGGCTTTTCTCTGATGAAGTTAATAGTCCTTGGCTTTACTCCAAAGTCTTTGATCCACTTTGGGTTGGTTTTTGTGTATGGTGTGAGGTTTAAATCTTGCTTGAGTTTTCTGCGGATAGTTTTCCAGTTTTACCAAAACCATTTGTTAAAGAGGCTTTTATTTCCCCACTTAGCTAATTTTATCTCCTTGTCAAAAATCAGTTGACCGTACATAGATGAGCTGATTTCTGTGTTCTTCATTCTTTTCCACTGATTTGTGTGTCTGTCACTGTACCAGTACCACACTGGCTTAACCACCATGGCTGTGTAGTAGGATTTAAAATCAAGGAATGAGATGCCTCCTACTCTTTTTCTCTTTCTCAGGAGTGTTTTGCTTATTCATGGTCTCTTTCCATTCCAGATGAAATTGGAAATTGCCTTTTCCATCTGTTGAAGAATGAAATTGGTATTTGTTTTGGGATTGTATTGAATTTGTAATTGTCGCTGGTAGGATTGTCATTGTCACAATATTGACTCTTCCTATCCATGAGTGTATATATTCTTCCATTTCTCCAGGTCTCTTTCTTTCTTGTAATAATGTTTTGTAATTTTCTTTTAATTGATCTTTTGTATTTCTAGTTAGATTTACTCCCAAGTATTTAATCTTGTGATTAGCTATTGTGATGGATATTGTTTTTCTTAGCTCCAGTTCTGTATTCTCTTTGTCATTGTAGAGAAATCCAGTTGATTTTTGTATGCTGATCTTGCATTTTGCCATTTTGCGGAATTGGTTGACTATGTCCTGTAGTTTTCTCACTGAGTCTTTAGGGTTTTCTGAGTAAAATATCACATCATCTGCATATAGAGATAATTTTACCTCCTTTTTGACAATTTGGATGCCTCTTATTTCCTTCTCTTGTCCTATTACTATTGCTAAGAATTCCAATACAGTATTGAATAGCAAAGGTGATAGTGGGTATCCTTCCCTAGTTCCTGTTCTCAAAGGGAATGCCTTTAATCTCTCTTCATTGAGAATGATGCTGACTCTTGGATTTGCATATAAACTTTTTACTATATTGAAGTAATTCCACTCTAATTTTATTTTGTTGAGTGTTTTAATCAGGAAGGTGTGTTGGATTATGTCAAAGGCCTTTTCTGCATCCACTGATAAGATCATGTGGTTCTTGTTCTTTGCTTTGTTAATGTTATGAATTACATTGATTGTTTTTCTTTTGCTGAACCATCCTTGCATACCTGTTATGTTCCCATTTGGTCATGGTGAATTTTTTTTTTTTAATGTAGAGTTGGATTCTATTGGCCAGTATTTTATTGAGGATTTTTGCACCTATGTTCATAAGAGATACTGGCCTGTAGTTTTATATTTTGGTGGTGTCTCTACTTGACTTTGGTAACAAGGATATGTTTGCTTCATGGAATGAGTCTAGGAGAATTCCATCTTTTTATATTTTCTGAAATACTTTATGTAGATTTTGTGTTATTTCTTCTCTGATTGTTTGGTAAAATTCACATGCAAAACCATCTGGTGCAGGACATTTTTGTTGTTGGAAGTTGTTTTGTTACCTGTTCTATTTCTTCTTTTGCAATGGGTCTGTTCTGGTGTTCTGTTTTGGTCTGTGTCATTTTGGGTAGATTGTGGGTTTCTAAGTATGTGTCCATTTCCTCTAGGTTTTCATATTTGTTTGAGTTTGTCATTACTGTTGTTGTTATGTGCCATCAAGTGGCTTGTGACACATAGTGACCCTATGTACAACAGCCCTGAAACCTGCTCTATCCTGTGCCAACTTTAATGTCTCTGATATCATTACCCCACTCACTGTATCAATCCATGTCATCGATGTTCTCCCTCTCTTTCTCCGTCCCTCCTCCGTTCCAAGCATGATGTCCCTCTCCAAGGATCAATCCTTCCTTGCAACATACCCAAAATATGTCAGATGAAGCCTCAGAATACTTACCTCCAAGGAGTAGGCTGGCTTCACCCTCTCTAGGATGAACCTGTTTGTTCTCCTGGCAGTCTGCAGTATATTCAACACTCTTCTCGAGCACCACAGCTCAAAGGCATCAATTATCTTTCTATAATCCTTAGTCCTGTCCAGCTCTCTGATGTATAGCAAGCAATTGTAAAGACTCCAGACTGACATCATTGCTCTTCAGTACTCTGGAGAGGTTCCCAAAGCAATTAGTCTCTTTGATTTCCTGGCTGCTGGTACCAAGAGTGTTGATGGTGGTGCCAAGCAAAATAAAGCTGTTAACAGTCTCAGTCTCTTCACAATCCATCATGATGCTGCTAGTGTGTGCAGTGGTGAGAATCTTTGTTTTCTTGATGCTGAGCTTCAATCCGTATTGAACGCTGCAGTCCTTGATATTCTGTAGCAAACGCTTCAGGTCCTCCTCAGTTTCAGCAAGCAGGGTATGTCATCTACAGAACGCAGGCCACATTTCTCCTCTTAAAGCCCAGCCTCTGAGATAATCTGGTCTGCATCTAGTTTGGAAAGGTATGGAGAATACATTCCTGGCATACACCCTCCTTTCTGATTTTGAACCATGTAGTGTTTTTCTTGCTCTGGTCCAAGTATAGGCTTTGCAGCAGCACAATCAACTATTCTGTGATTTCTATTTTTCTCAGAGTCAGCCACAGTTTGTTGTAATCAACACAGTCAAATGCCTTTGTATTGTCAATGAAACACAGATAGACATTCCTCTGGTACTCCCTGCTGTCAGCCAAGATCCATCTAACATTAGCTATAATACCCCTAGTACCACAGCCTCTTCTAAACCCAGCCTGCAAATCTGGCAGTTCTCAACTTTTTTTATTTTAGTTAGTTCTGTTGTGACATTGCCCCTTTCATCTCTTATTCAGATTATTTGTATATTTTCCTTTGTTAGTTTTGCTAGTGGTTTATTGATTTTATTGATCTTTTCAAAGAACCAACTCTTGGTTTTGTTGATGGTTTCAATTTTTTTTTTCTACTTCATTTCTTTCTACCCTAATATTTATAATTTCAGTTCTTTTAGAGGGTGTCAGGTTTTCTTACTGTTCTTTTTCAATTTGTTGAATATATTCAGTGGTGGTTGTTGTTGATGTTGTTATGTACCTTCAAGTCGCCTGAGACTCATAGCTACTCTCTGTACAACAACACTAAGCACTGCTCTGTCCTGTGCCAATCTTACTGTCTCTGACACAACTACCTGCATTACTCTGGTCACTGCCAATTCATGTCATCAAGAGTCTTCCTCTCTTGCACTGTCCCTCTACCCTCTCAAGCATGATGTCCCTCTCCAAAGATTGGTACTGCCTTGCAACCTATCCAAAGTATGTCCAACAAAGCTCCAGAATCCTTGTCTCCAAGGAGCAGGCTGGTCTCACCCTCTCTAGGATGAACTTATTTGTTCTCCTAGCAGTCTATAGTATATTCAATACTCTTCTCCAGCACCACAACTCAAAGGCATCAATTCTCCTTCTATCATCCCTAGACAATGTCCAGCTCTCTGGTGCATTAAAAGAAGATGGAAAAAGTATACAGAGTCATTGTACCAAAAGGAATTGGCAGACACAGAAGAATTTCATGAAACAATGTATGAACAAGAACGTGTGGTGATGAAGGAAGAAGTTCAAGCTGCTCTGAAAGAATCGGCAAAAATCAGGGCCCCAGGAATATGGTATACCAATTGACATATTTCAACAAATAGATGCTGCCCTGGATGTGCTCACCAAGTTGTGCCAAGAATTCTGGTAGACAACCACCTGGCCAACTGACTAGAAGAGATCTATATTTGTTCCCATTCCAAAGAAAGGATTGTGGAAATTATATAACAACACCATTGATACCACATTCAAACAAGATTCTGCTGAAAATTATCTAAAAACGACTGGAACAGCACATAAAAGAAAACTGCCAGAAGTGCAGGTTTGGTTTAGAAGAGGCCATGGTCCTAAGGATATTATAGCTAATGTTAAATGAATCTTGCCTGAAAACAGAGAGTACCAGAGGAATGTCTATCTATGTTTCACTGACTATGCAAAGGCATTTAACTGTGTGGATCACAACAAACTGTGGCTGACTCTGAGAAGAATGGAAATCCTAGAACACTTGATTGTGCTGATGTGAAGCCTATACTTGGACCAGGAGCCAGTTGTCAGAACAGAGCAACGCAACACTACATGGTTCAAAATTGAGAAGGGTGTACACCAAGAATGTGTCCTGTCTCCATACCTTTTCAGTTTATATGTGGAACAGATTATCTGGGAGTCTGGGCTCTATGAGAAGAAATGTGGCATCAGTATTGGAGGTGTTGTTGTTGTTGTTGTTGTTATGTGCCATTAGCGACCCTATGAACAACAGCCCTAAACTCTGCTCTGTCCTGTGCCAATCGCACTGTCTCTGACACTCCCATCCCAATTATCCCAGTCACTGAATCAGTCCACCTCATAGAGGGCCTTCATCAATAATCAACAATTATGCAGATGACACAACCCTGCTTGCTAAAACTGAGGAGGACCTGAAGTGCTTGCTGCAGAAGGTCAAGGACAGCAGCCTTCGATATGGATTGAAATTCAACATCAAGAAAACAAATATTTTCACCACTGGACTGACTGGCAACATCATGATAGACGGTGAAGAGCTTTGTTACTTTGTTAACAGCTTTATTTTGCTTGGCTCCACCATTAACACTCTTGGTACCAGCAGCCAGGAAATTAAAATATAAATTGCATTGGGAAAGTCTGCTGTCAGAGACCTCTCCAAAGTACTGAAGAGCAATGATGTCATTCTGGAGACTAAGGTGTACCTGATCCAGGCCATAGTGTTAGCAATTACTTGCTATGATCTTAGGTTGTTATTGTTATGTGCCATTGAGTCACTTGTGACTCATAGTGACCCTATGTACAAGAGCCTTAAACCCTGCTCTATCCTGTGCCAACCTGTCTCTGACATGCCTACTTCCATTACCCCAATCACTGAATCAATCCAGTTCATTGAGGGTCTTCCTCTTCTGCACTGTCTCTCCAATCTCCCAAACAAGATGTCCCTCTCCAAGGACTGGTTCCTCCTTGAAACATGTTCAAAGTATGTCAGATGAAGGATCAGAATCCTTGCTTCCAAGGAACAGCCTGGTTTCACCCTCTCCAGGACAAACATTTGTTCTCCTAGCAGTCAATGTTATATTCAACACTGTTCTCCAGCAACACAGCTCAAAGGCATCAATTCTCTTTCTATCATCCCTAATACTGTTCAACTCTCTGACACATAGCATGCAAATGTGAAGACTATGTTCCAGATCAGGTGCACCTTAGTCTCCAGCCTGATGTCATTGCTCTTCAGTACTCTGGAGAGGTCCCTGACAGCTGACTTTCCAAATGCAATTTGTCTCCTGATTTCCTGGCTGCTGTTACTAAGAGTGTTGACTGTGGAGTTGTTATGCCCCAAATCCAGTTCCCCCCAAGTCACCAAGGAGCCGACACTGATGCAAGGGCAACAGGGAATTTATTTCAGATTTGAATCCGGGCCGCGTTCCAAACCATGCCCATACAACAGGGAAGATGGCTGCGCCGCGATTCTGGGCTGTCCTGCCTATTTAAAGGGGAAAGCCCGCGAAAACAGGGTGATACAGGATTGGCTGATTCAAAGGAAGGGCACGAAAACAGGGTGATACAGGATTGGCTGATGTTTGGGTGGGAGCTCTTTTCTCCCTTTCCCCACCGCTTTCAGTTTACTGCTCTAGAGGCATATGTATTTTAAAATGACATATTGGTTACAAAATGGAGTCACTCATTCCCCCCCTTCTTCTGCACCCTAGCTCAATCATGAGCGCTTTCTTCTTCGGTC
>NW_006401342.1:0-797 GCF_000299155.1 Elephantulus edwardii
ACTTATCGGATGTCAAGAAGAGCTGAGTACTTACAAGAATCTCAGTGACCCTAGCATTTTTCTGCCACAGCAGCGGGATCTCAGCTGATTGAGAGGAATCTATATGGGCTGACATATGATTTCCACAGCAATTGAAACATTGAACATAGAGCTGTAACATTATTATGTCAAAAACCCTTATCTAGGTCCAATAACTACTGACATTCTGCTAGGGTCTACATCTGTCTTAAGCAAGTGTCTGCATTTTAAACATCCTCTTTTCAATGCTTTTTTTTCTCAAACAAGTATGTGAAAGTTTAATTTCTTGTGTTTAAGCTCATTTAATAGATGTAAAGGAAACAAAGAAATACAGAACACAGTGATTCTATCTTTAAACTGAAGAAGCTTGTTAGCACTGTAAGAATTAAGAATTGATTTTACCTACCATTCACTCTCAAACTTAGTGCATGCTGAGTACCTGGAAAAAAGATAGCTCAACGCATAATACTTTGAAGTCTTGGTATGCTGTCTTTTCTAATATCTACTCAATAGTATTATATATATTTTTTAATTTTTAAGTTGCTAAGAATGATGAGGCGTTTTCCAGAGAGGTACCCAGGATTTCCGGCGTGCTCCTGGGCGGAAGGGCGGCTTGAGAGCGGGCACAAGGGAAGCCAACCCAGATAAGAGACGAAGAGGTGTTTTCCAGAGAGGTACCCAGGATCTCAGGAGTTCCACAGGACACGTCACCTTCCCTTGGAGACAGCTCAACTAAACTCAAGAGACACTGGTCAAAAAGAAAATGTCAGCAGTCGACG
>NW_006401342.1:4440-7104 GCF_000299155.1 Elephantulus edwardii
TAGTCTCCAGAGAGACACCATTGCTCTTCAGTACTTTGGAGAGGTCCCTAACAGCAGACTTTCCCATGGCAATGCGCCTTTTAATTTCCTGGCTACTCCTGCCAAGAGTGTTGACTGTGGAGCCAAGCAAACTAAAGCTGTGAACAATCTCAGTCTCTTCACCATCCATCCTGATGCTGCCAAATGGCCCAGTGGTGAGAATCTTTGTCTTCTTGACATTGAGCCTCAATCCATATTGGAGGCGGCAGTCCTTGACCATCTGCAGCCAGCGCTTCAGGAAGTTTGGTGGGTGGGTTTTTTTTTCCTTGAACTGAGTTTCTTTTTCAGTTGTTTTACACTTAGGTAAGAAAGTTTATAGGCTTTCATTTCATATCAATAAAGCTTGAAACAAGTAACTGTATAGCGAAACCTAGGGGTACTATGCATCTCATCCATCTTTTTTGGCGAGTAGGAGAGAATTAATAAGTGGACATGTTGGGCCTTAATACAATGCCTCATCCTGACAATATGAAGGCTCTGTCAGAGAGCTCATGTTTTATTAGAATGCACCATGCATGATAATTGCTACAGTCTAATTCACCAAATTTATAGAATAAAACTATTATACGGTAGTAATTCAAAGGGGAGATTTTTCTCACATATATTTTCTTTATATCTTAATTTAGCTAATACTTCTTATTGCTATCAAGTAAAAACCAACTCATAGGTGATTGTACATTGGATTTCTGAGATAGTGAACCACAAATGAGGTTTTCTGAGTTTCTTTCAGAGTTACAGGAGCCTCCTAACTTCCTCTGAGAGCTGCTAGGTGAGGAGAACCATCTGAGACAAGTACTCTGTAAGTAAGCAGCCCAGCTCCCCACAGCATACTGCAAGAACTCCTGAGTTTAAAACAAAAGACTGACTATTTTCTTCACAGGAATACTCAGCACACAGGGGCCTGAAAACATGTTAAGTATGCAGCTAAGAGGAAGCTTTTTTTCTTTTACTTCCCATGAATCATATTAAAATAAATTTTTAAGAACAAAGACAATAATATTTTTGCCAATCAATAAATATTAGAATTACTGTTCATATTTAAGTCATTCTATATTTTCCGTGAAAGTGTCTGAAACACATAGCTTTACACATTATTTTGGTAGAAAGGTTTTTGATATTACTATTTTTTCACTGCATTTTGCCAATTTTTTAATTACCTCTTGATGCATTTAACTGTAACAATATTACCTGAAGTTATAATTAAACTAAGTAAGCATAAAGCTTTGACAATGCTCCACTAAGAACATAATAATAATTTTCCTTTTTTTCTGTTATGAACTTTTATTTTTTCACCTTTTTAATTTTATACTAGTTTATTTATAAAATTTGAATAAATTGTTTTCCTTTTTAATTGGTCTTAATGTTGCACAAGATAGCATAGAATAGAAATTTCTCTGAATTTTCAGGTGTTCTTAGAGCCTTAACACATATTTAACTTTATGTGTGGAAAAGTAGAAGAAAATTCTGGAACCAGATTCTTAACACAAGCAATAAAGACAATTAGTATTTTCATTTCTCACATGGCCCATCTTGGCCTCTGTCAAGGCTACACTCTGTCACTCAATTCTCATCTGAACTGTGATTGGTAATATCCACTTCTGAGATGGCATCTTGTGCACATTACATTTTAGGGCCATTTATGCAAGTTGTTTTACTTTTGAAAACATATATTTTCTCATATGTATTGTATGAATATCAATAATATCTACTCTTAGGCATCTATGAACAATAAATGAGATATACTTTATGATGGTTAAGTATTGTTATCGTTTATGATTTGTGGCTACTTACAAAATAACTCTAGAATACTAATAGGTAAAGGATGTTATTTTGAGGAATAAGGTGTGTTTAAATAAGGTGTGTATTCTCAATCATTTTTTATGATTATGAAAATCCAGCAATGAATAAATAATACTATAAAGGAATTACTATATTTTAATTTGGATTTGGCAAAAGATACTTTAAATATAGTACAGATTTTCAAAGATTAAACACACCAGTCTTGGTCTTGGAAGAAATGCATATAGAATGCTTCTTAGCAGGAAGGATGGCTAGATTTCATGTCATATACTTTGTGTATGTTGTCAGGAAGGGTTGGTTATTGGAGAAAAAAGTGCACTTGGCAAAGTAGAAGATTCGAGAAAGAAAAGATTCTCAATGAGGTAAATTTATAATATAGTTGCACCAATGGTCTAAAATACAAATGACAGGATTGCACAGGACTCAGCAATACTTCATACTGTTGTATATGTAGTCCCTATAAATTATTGCTGATCCAACAGAAACTAACCCAAGCAATAAAAGGTTGTTCTAATCTTATATATCTCTCCCTATTATACATGTACAGTAAACTTCATTTTAAGATTATTTACTAAGATAGTAGTTATTAGAAAAGCTCCACCTCTCTCTCCTCCCGAATTTCTAAAAACTCTTTTAATGGCAATGCTTCAGGGTGTACGCTGGGTAGAATTTGGAGATCAGAATAGCTCCACCTCTCTCTCCTCCCTGATTCCCAAAAACTCTTTTTCTGGTAATGCTTAGGGGTGCGCTGGCTAATTCTGCTGAAAATTATCCAAAAACGTTTGGAACAATATGTCAACAGAGAACTGCCAGATGTGCAGGCTG
>NW_006401342.1:7999-9123 GCF_000299155.1 Elephantulus edwardii
GGCCTACTGCCAAGAAGTTGTGCTGCAATCCTGAAGACACTCGGTTCAAGGCTACCAGCTGCCCTGTGGGGAAGGCTGGGCAAGCTCCTCTTACGAAATTAACATCCACTGAAAACTCCCTGGAGGGTCAGCTATAGGACGGTTCTGACTCAATGGTACACAATAACAATTGGAAAAGCAAAATCAATCAATTACCAGTAAAAAAGTAGAACAAAGGAATATAAACCCCATACACTTCTTCTTAAGGCAGAGATAGTGAAACTTCCTCTCATATGCTGTGGGAATCTTGTGAGGAGCTTCTAGTCTCTTAGTATTTGATAAAAGGCATCACATTGGAGGAAGAAAAGGGGAGAGGAGGGAAATGAAGGTCATCAAACTAGAAGAAGACTCACAATTAGATAAATGGACACAGCAATTGTTAACAATGGGCTTGACCATGGCAGAGATTATGACAATGGCACAGAATTGGCCATAATAGATTCCTATGAATTGTAGTTGACTGGAAAGCACCAAACAGCAACTCTTAATATGCTTTTATATTTATTTCAAAAATATTTTATTTTTAGATATTATTTTACAGTTGTAGACAATGCATGATGATGCCCTTTTCTTAGGAAACCCTTTCCCAGCAACACGCCCAAAGCATGTTAGACGAAGCTTCACGATTCTTATTTCTAATGGGCACTCTGGTTGCATGCAACTCAAGACATATCTGTTCTTTTGGCAACCCGTGCGAAATTCAATACTCTTCTCCAACACCTTAGCTTAAAGACAACAAATCATTGTCATCTTTCTTCATTGCCTGAATTAGGCAAATCTTAGTTTTCAAACCGACATTATCATTCCTCAGCAATTTGAAGAGGTTCATGTTAGCAGATGTTCCCAATGAATGTGTATCTTGATTCCTCTTTTTTTTTTTAAACTTTTTTTTCTTTTTCTACTATTTTATTTAGAAAATTTGAATACATTGTTTTCAAGAACAAAATCTTTCAATTTCCCTCACCCCCACCCATCAAATTACACAACCCCAGGATTAATCCCTCTTCTTCCTGTATGTCCTTATTCCTCTGCTTCCAACCTCTCCCACCCCTCTTGACCCTTATACTCATGTTACAATAATTGTT
>NW_006401343.1:0-874 GCF_000299155.1 Elephantulus edwardii
ACAGCAACCATGAGTTACCTCTGTACAGCAAATGGACAGACCAGTGCTATACCACTTAGAAGAATGTTTGACCAAAAAACAATTTAAACCAGGCCCGAGAGCCACAGATTAAAATCACCCGCCTTGGGCTTGGTAGCACAACTTTCTGTCCATTAGGCCAACGCAGCTCTCTTTACGTTGTCATTATTATTGTTAGGTGCCATCGAGTCGTAGACGACTCATAGCGACCCTTAAAAAGTCCAAAAAACAAAATACAAGTGTACTCATCACCCAGGCGAGGAACCGTACTAGGCCCTCCCTTCACATCCAGATGGCTCTCATCTTTTTGTGCCCAAAAGAATTAGATTTAATCCAAATATTACTTTTTTTCGCCAAAAAAAAAAAAAGTAGAAACTAAAATGTTTGTACGTAAAATAATTGTCTAATTCCAGCAGGTTTATTTGGTTCAACTTAATGTTGTTTGTTGTTATGTGCCGTCGAGTCGCTTGCGACTCATAGCAACCCAATGTACAACAGCCATAAACTCTGTTCCGTCCTATGCAAATCTCATTGTCTCCAACATACTCATCCTGGTTACCCCAGTCACTGAATCAATCCACCTCCTACAGGACCTTCCCCTCCTGTGCCTGCCCTCCACCCTCCCAAGCGTGATGTCCTTCTCCAAGGACCTGTCCCTCCTTACAACATGACCAAAGTATGTCAGACAAAGCCTCAGAATCCTTGCCTCCAAGGAGCAGCTCGGTTTGACCCTCTCCCGGATGAATCTGTTTGTTTTCCTGGCAGTCCACGGTATCCTCAATACTCTACTCCAACACCAAAGCTCAAAGGCATCAATTCTCCTTCTATCCTCCCTAGTCATTGTCCAACTCTCTGA
>NW_006401343.1:3434-7706 GCF_000299155.1 Elephantulus edwardii
TTAGTTCTTTTTGTGTCATCCTTATCCACTTCCAGTTCTCGGCAACACAGCAAATAACTGGAAAGACTATTGTCTGAATCGGGTGTATCTTAGTCCTCACGCTGACATCACTGTTCCTCAACAATTTGGAGAGGTCCCTCACTACAGCCTTTCCCAGGGCAATACATTTCCTGAGCTCCTCACTGCTGGTACCAAGTGGTTTCAATTGTGGGTTCAAGTAAGATGAAGCCGCTTACAATTTCAGTCTTCTCTCCACTTATCATGATGTTGCTTATCAGCCAAGTGGTGACAATTTCTGTTTTCTTGATGCTGAGTTGCAATCCATATTGAAGGCTGTAGTTCTCTTCTGTACCAAGCGCTTCAAGTACTTCTCATTTTCAGCAAGCAAGGATGTGCCATCCACATAATGACGGTTGTGTTATCAACATAATGAAGGTTATTGATGAGTCTTCCTCTAATCCTGATGCCACGTTCATCTTAATCGAGTCCAGCTTCTTGAATGATTTGGTCAGCATACAGATTTAATAGGCATGAAGAAAGGATCCGACCGTGATGCACACCTTTCCTAATTTTAAACCACGTAGTTGTTCCCTTGCTCTGTCTGTAATAATAGCCTCTTGGTCTAGGTATAGGTTTCACATGAACACAAGTGCTCTGAGAGTCCCATTCTTCTCAATGTCAGCCATCCATAACCTGTTAGGACCTACAGCCAAATGCCTTAGCTTAGTCAACAACGCACAAACAGGCATTCTGCTGGTATTCTTCGCTTTCATCCAGGATCCATCTGACATCAACAGTGATATCCCTGGTATCACAGCCTCTTCCAAACCCAGTTTGAACTTCTGGCAGTTCTCTATGGACGGTGGTTCTAGCCATTTTTAAATGATCTTTGGCAGTCGTCTGCTTGCATGTGATATTAATGATAATGTTTTTTATTCTCCACATTCCGTTCAGTCACCTTTTTTTGGGAATGGGAATAAATATGGACCGCTTCCAGGCAGCCAGACAGACATACGTCCTCCAGATGTCCTGCCACAGACCGGTGAGTACATCCAGGCCTGTATCTTTCATTTCAAACGTGTCAATTTGTGAGGTTTTTTGTTTTTGTTAGTTTTACTTTTTGCCAATGCCTTCAATGCCGCTTCAGCTTCCCCCTTCATTACCATTCCGTGGACTCCCTCCGTGTTTTCGGACACTTCCTAGATCATTCAGGAATTTACCCACAGCATGTGCAAGTCCCGCAACTCAAGGACTGAATGTGGTTTTAGTTTCTTTTAGCTTGAGAAATGCTGAGCAAGCTCTTCCTTTTTATTCTTCCGCTCCAGGCCTCTGCACATTCTGACGGAACACTTTGCTTTGTCTTCGAGAGCTATCCTTTGAAATCTTTTGTTCAGCTTGTACTTCAACAGCTCTTCCCTTTGTTTTGGATTCTCAAGGCTCTAGTGCAATTTTCAGGGTCTTTCCTAACATCTGTTTCGGGCTTTTCTTTCTCTTCTGATGAACAATAACAACAGATCTGCACCATTCTGCACCGTTTTCAGTGTCTCTGATAGGCTCAAGACCATTGTAACAGTCCCTCTGTCAAACCATCTTGTTGAGGACTTTCCTTTCTCAGACACTCGACCTTCCGCAGCATGGCATCTTTCCCCAAGGACTGGTTGTTCCTGACCACATGTCCAAAGCACAGGATACAAAGGTTTACCACCCTTGTCCCTCAGGAGTAGCCTGGGTGTACTTCCTCTAAGACAGACTGGTGCTTTTGGCAGTCCATGGGATATTCAGGTCTCTTCTCCAATGTCACAGTTCAAAGGCATCATTTCTCCTTCTGACATCTTTATTCAAGTCCAGGTCTCAGCAGCATAGCAAGTGATTGAAAAAGTTGTTCACTTTCAAGTTCTATCCTGAAGTGCACACACTGTTGTGAGACACGGGATATTATCCATACAAGGAAAATCTGTTAATATGACTATTATTCAAATATATACACCAATAGCTGAAGCCAAAGAGGAGGAAATTTAAGATTTTTACCAAATTTTGCACTCCAAAATTGATCAAACACACAATCAGGATGTGTTAATGACAACTGGTGACTGCATTGAAAAAGGTGGAAACAATGAAGAAAGAAAGGTAGTGGGAAAGGATGGACGTGGCCACAGAAATGAGGCTGGAAATAGAATGATTGAATTTTGCATATTCAAGGACTTATTCATCACAAATCTTTTTACAATGACACAACTTTATACATGGGCATCACCAGACGGGCTGCACAGGAATCAGACTGACTACATCCGTGGAAGGCAATGTGGGAGAAGTTCAATGCCAACAGTCACACCAGGGCAGGCGCTGACTGTGGAGCAGATGTGTAGGAGGCCACAGATCATAATCATGGCTTAGATCAGGCTCACTTCAGTCTTTGAACTGGTATCCTTGCTCCATAGCATTTTTGAGAGGTTCTTGACAGCAGATTTTCCCAATGTAACATGTTTTTCTTTCTTGTCTGCTACTAACATGGGATTATGGATACTGTTTGTGGATCCAAGTAAAATAAAAATGCTTGACAACTTCAATCTGTTATCGATCCATTATCCCTGATGTTGCCTCCTGGCTGAGTGGTGGGGATGTCTGTTTTCTTGATGGTGAGATGTAATCCTACTGAACGCTGTAGACTTGGATCTCCCAAGCAAGTGCTTCAAGCCTGCCAGCATTTTCTGCTTTTCATTTTCTGCTAGAAAGGTTGCGTCATCCTTGTAATGTAGGTTGTTGAGTCTCCCTCCAGTCCTGATGCCGTATTCTTCCTCATATATATATATAGCCCAGCTTCCTTAATGAGCTGCTCAGCACACAGTCTGAATAGGTATGGAGGAAGAAAATAAACCTGACACACACTTTTCCTAATTTTAAACCATGCCATGTCCACTTCTGAAATAACAGACCTTTGAAAACCCTATGTACAATAGAGTACACTTAGTGTAGACTATGGTACCTGAGGCTGAGCCCTCAAATTTGGAAACACAAAGGAGGAACAGTTGTAAACAGACACTAATGATTGGAACATGGAATGTGAGAAGCATGAATGTCGGAAAACTGGACATCATTAAGAAATATAAATATTAACATAGTAGGTATTGGTGAAATGAGATGGCCAGGCATGGGACATTGCCAATCACAATCAATCACCATGATCTACTATGCCAGAGATTAAAAGGTGAGGAAAATTGTGGTCACTTTCATAGTTGAAAAAAGTCATTTCTTGGCAATACTAACAAAGGCAATTTATATGTTCAATGCAATCCCAATACAAACACCAATACCATTCTTCAACAAGATGGAAAAGGCAATCTCCAGCTTCATTTGGAATGGAAAGAAGCCCCGAATAAGCAAAGCACTCCTTAAAAATAGAAAAAAGGTAGGAGGCATCCCACTCCCTGATTTCAAATCCCACTACACTGCCGTGGTAGTCAAGACAGCGTGGTACTGGTACAATGACAGACACATAGCTCAATGTAATAGAATTGAGAACCCAGAAATCAGCCCATCTATTTACGGTCAACTGATTTTTGACAAGGAGATAAAACCAGTTAGGTGGGGAAACGACAGCCTTTTTAACAAATGGTGTTGGCAAAATTGGGAAACTATCTGCACAAGACTTAAGCAAGATCCATATCTCACTCCATATACAAAAACCAACTCAAGGTGGATCATGGACCTAGGACTAAAACCAAGGACTATAAACTTCTTTAAAGAAAAGCTTGGAAGATCTTCAGTAGACCTAATCCACAACATAAACAGTCTTCCAAGTATCCTGAAAAAAATCTACAACCAGGAGAAGATAAAACAGATGAATGGGACCTTCTAAGAATCCCTATGCACATCCAAAAACTTTTCCAACAGGGTAAAAAGGGAAGCCACAGACTGGGAAAAAGTGTTTGGTAATGACATGTCAGATAAGGGACTTATATCTATAATTTATAAAATACTTGAGCACCACAACAAGATAAAGTAAATAATCCAATTTTTAAAAGGGCACAGGATATGAAGAGACACTTCACCAAAGAAGACATTCAGATGGCCAACAAGCACCTGAAGAAATGTTCAAAATCCCTAGCTCTAAGAGAGGTGCAAATCAAGACAACTATGAGGTATCAGCTCACCCCAGTCAGAATAGCAAAATTTAACAGAACAGCAAGTAACAAATGCTGGAGGGTGTGGAGAACCTGGAACCCTTATTCACTGTTGGTGGGAGTGTAAAATGGTGCAACCCCTGTGGAAAGC
>NW_006401343.1:8201-9588 GCF_000299155.1 Elephantulus edwardii
TATACCAATGAAGGAGTTTTTCTTTTGCTTTTCAAGGAGAAGAGCAAACTGGGGGTGGGGAGAAAAGTGCAACAATGAATGAATGAAAATCCAAAATCTTTGTAAATGTTCACTGAAATAAATAAAAAAGAGAAAGAAAAATAAAAGTCATTTCTAGATCCATTTTGAAATATAATGTGAGAAGATAATATCCACATGCATACAAGGAAATCTGATAAATACTACTATCATTCAAATATATGCACCAACAACCAGAGCCAAAGAGGAGGAAATAGATTATTTCTACCAACTTTTGCAGCCAGAAATCGCTCAAACATGCAATCAAGATGTGTTCATAATAATAGGTGACTGGAATGCAAAAACTGTAAACAGGGAAATATCAGAAGTCAGAAAACCTGGACTTGGTGACAGAACTGAGGCTCGGGATAGAATGATAGAATTCTGTACAATCTATTATTTATTCATTGCAAATATTTTTTAAGAAACATAAACATAGACTCTACACATAGCTTTCTCCTGATAATATGCACAGGAATCAGATCAATCACATCTGTGGAAAGAATCATTGGAGAAGCTCAATATCAGCTATCAAAACCAGGTCAGGTGCTGATTGTGGAATAGACCATCAAATACTCACATTCTTGTGCAAGTTCAAACTAAAGCTAAAGAAGGTTAAATCAAATCCACAGGAACCAAAATTTGATCTTGAGTCTATGCAACCTGGATTTAAAAACCATCTCAGGAATAGGTTTGAGGCCTTAAACACTAATGAACAAAGACAGATGAACTGTTAGAGGACAACAAGAGCTCTGGTGGCCTAGTGGCAAGAAGCTGCAGTACAATACCAAAGGCACAGGATTCAAGGCCACCAGCAACTCCACAGGAGAACAATGAGCAATCTCCTCCCGTGCAATTAACTGCCTCTGAAAACTCGCCTGAGGGGTCAGCTATGGGTCGGTTCCAAGGATGCAAAAGGTTATTACAAAGACAGAGGAGGGAGAAAATACCAAGGTGGACGTCAGAAGAGGCTCTAAATATTGCAATAGAACATCAGGAAGCCAAAGAAAAGGGAAGAAAGCAGGAAGTCAAGGAGCTGAACAGAAGATTTCAAAGGGCATCTTGAAAAGACAAAGCAAAGTATTAAAATAAAATGTACAAAGAGCTGGAGTTGGGAAATCAAAAGTACCAAACTCACCCAGCATTTCTAAAGCTGAAGGAACTAAAGAAAGAATTTAAACCTCAAGTTGCATCCTGAATGATGCTATGGACAGAAGATTGAATGATCCAGGAAGCATTAAGAGAAGATGGAATGAGAATGCAGAGTCACTGCCCCAAAAAAGAATTGGCTGACACAGAAGAATGTCATGAAACTGTTGTTGTTGTTGTT
>NW_006401344.1:0-3000 GCF_000299155.1 Elephantulus edwardii
AAAAAAAAAGAAATGTTTTTTCTTTCATGAGCAGCTGTCAGTATTCTTCCTTTGTTTTCATTTTAGAAAATGTGAGTTTTGGTGGTTTTCTTTGAAGTCTATTGTCTATAGGTTTATTAGACTTTTTGAGTGTACAGTTTCTCCTTATTAATAATATTTGGGAAACATTTTTTTAAGACATCATCAGTAATTTCCACTTTGTTTTCACCCCTTCTACTTCTGGAATTTCAGTTACATGCATGTTATTCCTTTTGACGTTGTCTCACATGATTTATACACTTTATTAATTTTCCTTTTTTTCTGATTCGTTCCTCTAACAATTTAGATCCGAAAATTTTTTTCTCCATTGTACAAAGTCAGTGTTCCATTTCTTTCAATCTGCTTTAAGTCCTTCCAGGATGTTAAATGGTTAAAAAATTTCTTCTTCATGTAGTGCATTTCACTTCGCTGGTTTTTTTATTGGTTGCCATTTTCTAAAATAAAAATAGATTTTTTTAATCTGATCTTGTACTGTTTTAATTCTTCTGGAATTTCATCTATATTTTCCTTTTTCTTAGTTTGATGTATATAGTCAGTAATCACTCTGCTTAATTTCTTCTCAAAACTTTCTAATTGCATTTATTTCTTTTAATTATTTTCTTGTTCTGTATTTTGATAAATTTTTTGTTTCATCTTGACCTGTTTTTTCCCCCCCACTGGTTAAAGTGTTCTGCTTCTCCAAAAACATTGTGGCATTCTGTGTTTGTATTATTTTGTTTTGATATATCTGAGCTGTGTGAGTGTATTGTACTGCTTGACAGTTTTGGTAATTTTTATTGTTTATTTCTCCTTTTATCTTCTAATGAATATGATGGAGTATGTGTGTATATCTGTTCTTTGGTGTTTGTGTAGAGCTGTTGAGGGCAGACTGCAGTCTGGTGTAATTTGCAGTCTTTCATCAATATGGTGGGGCAGAAGCCTGTTTTTAAGTCTTGACTGATGGGTGAAGTTGTAGGAGGTGTATGTTTGGCTGGATAATGCTGTTGTCTCTTGTCAGAAGGGAAGAAAGAAAAGGGAAACAAACAAAACCCTCTAAACAACAGAAAGTATTACAAGAACATAATATAAATGAAGAGCAACGATGTCAGTCTGGCGACTAAGGTGCACTTGATCCAGGCCATGTTGTTATGTGCTGCCGAGTCACTTGTGACTCATAGTAACCCTATGTCCTTTTCTATCCTTTGCCAACCTTACTGTCTCTGACGCACCTACCCCCATTTCCCCAATCACTGAATCAATCCATCTCCTAAGGGTCTTCCTCTCTTGCGCTGTCCCTCCACCCTCCCAAGCAATATGTCCCTCTCTAAGGACACTTAGTATTGATATATTAATAAAGTATCTATTATTTATAAGCTGCTACAAAAGAAATGGCAAAATTTTCTTCTTGCAACATGTCCAAAGTATGTCAGACAAAGCTTCAGAATCCTTGCCTCCAAGGAGCAACCTGGTTTCACCCTTTCTTGGATGAACCTTAGCTACAGATTTAACTTGCGTATGAGTAGTTGGTGGTCTGTTCCACAATCAGCACCTGGTCTAGTTTTCACAGCTAATAATGAGCTTCTCCATTGGTTCTTTTCACAGGAGTAATAGATCTGATTCTTATGCATACCATCAGGTGAAATCCATGTGTATAGCTTGCATTTATGTTTCTTATAAAAGGTATTTGGAATGAATAAATCATTGATTGTACAAACATCTATCATTCTATCTCCAGAGAAATTTCTGTCACCATGTCCATGTTTTACAACTACTGATACTTCTTCTCTGTTCCCAATTGTTGCATTCCAGTCATCCATTATTATTAATGCGTCTTCATTGCTTGCTTGATTGATCTCTGACTGCAAAAGTTGATAGAAATCTTATTTCCTCTTCTTTGCTTCTGGTTGTTGGTACATATATTTGAGTGATAGTGGTATTTACTGGACTTTCTTATATGTGTATGATATTATTCTGTCACTCACAATATTGTATTTCAAGACGGGTCTAGAGAATACTTTTTTTAACTATGAAAGCAACCCCTTTCGTCCTCATCTTTTTATCTCGAGCATGACTCAAAATGCCTCATGCCTGTACTTCTTATCTCGACAATACCTTGTGGTTGTTATTATGTGTCGTCGAGTCACTTGCGACTCATAGCAACCCTATGAACTACAGCCCTAAACACTTCTCTGTCCTGTGCCAATCTCACTGTCTCTGATACATCCACACCAATTATCCCAGTCACTGAATCAATCCACTTCATAAAGGGTCTTCCCTGACTGTGCTATCCCTCAACCCTCCCAAGCATAACGTACTTCTCCAAGGTATGACATTTTAAGAAATGTAATTTTTACTCACTTCATTTAGAGAATTATCACTTTGTACAGAACAATTATGAAGAAATACATTTGAATTTTCAAAAGCTGTTCATAGGAGCAGTACATAAATGAATAGATGAAAACTAGTCTTATGCTGTAAGGTTTTCAGTTGGCACAAAAATACCAACAAAGTGTGGTGTAGGCAGTGTAGTAGATAATATCAAATATGTCTTCTACTGTGTAATTTGTATTTTATTCCTGAGACCTTTGGGTCACTGTTTTCTAACAAACCATTTACTCCTGTCCCAGATGAATTAGCAGAGAAAATTCCCTGGGATAGAATTCTCTAAAGAAATGCTTCTAAAATCAATCGTCTCTTCATTGAGGCTAGGAGTAAGTCTATTGGAATGTTAGGATTCTTTTTAAATAAATAGAGTCCGTTTTATAAGAGAAATGGTCACTCATCTTTAAAGGAGTACCAAGCCAATAATAATAATTGTTGTTGTTGTTGTTGTTATGAGCTGTCGAGTTACTTGTGACTCATAGCGACCCTATGTACAACAGCCCTAAACTCTGCTCTGTCCTGTGCCAATTGTACTGTCTCTGACATGCCCATCCCGATTACCCCAGTCACTGAATCAATCCACCTCATAGAGGGCCTTCC
>NW_006401344.1:3628-5719 GCF_000299155.1 Elephantulus edwardii
GTTGATGAATCTTCCACCAATCCTGATGCCACACTTATCCTTATACAGCCCAGCCTCGTGGATAATGTTCTGCATGTAAGTTGAAAAGGTTTGGAGACAGGACACATTCCTGGTGTACACCCTTCCCAATTTTGAACCATGCAGTGTTTTCTTGCTCTATTCTGATGACGGCCTACCAGTCCAAGTATAGGTTTTTCACTAGCACAATCAAGTGTTCTGGGATTCCTGTTCTTCTCAGAGTCAGTCACCCTTAAAAAGTCAGTACCCTTTAAAAAAAAAAAAGGTTGGCCTCACCTCACTGTGTTTCCTTTCACTTTAAAATCTTAGTTCCCTTAAATCCTGGCTCCTGACAACATGACCAAAGTATGTGAGACAAGGATTCACTAACCTTTCCTCTAAGGAGCACAATGGTTGCCCTACCTTCAAGACAGACTTATTTATTCCTTTTGCAGTCCATGGGATATTCAGAACTATTCTCCAACACTACAGCACAAAAGCATTGATTTTTCTGTCATCTCTATTCATTGCCCAACTTTCAGATACATAGGAAGTAATTGTAAAGATTATGGCTTGGACCAGACACACCTTAGTCCTTAAACTGACATTTTTGCTCTTTAGCACTTTGAAGAGGTTCTTGACATCAAATTTCCCCAATGCAACATTTTTTGATTTCTTGATTGCTCTTACCCTGGGTGTTGAACTTGAATTCAAGTAAAATGAAATTGTTGACACTTCAATTTTTTCTCCTATCTGCCCTGATGTCACATATTGGCCTAATGGTGAGGATTTTTGTCTTCTTGATACTGAGATGTGATCCTTATTGAAGGATGTAGTCTTTGATCTTCTGAAGCAAGTGCTTCAAGCCTTCACTTTCAGTAAGCAAGCATGTGCTATCTGCATAAAGCAGGTTATTTATGAGTCTTCCTCCAGTCCTGACTCCGCGTTGTTCTGCATATAACCCAGCTTCTCAAATTATTTGTTCAGCAGATTAAATAGTTATAGGGAAAGGATACAATCCTGACATACACCTTTCCTGATTTTAAACTATGCAGTGTTCTGTTTGAATACCCATGGTCTGTTTGAACAACAGACTCTTAGTCTAGGCATAGGATTTACACAAGTACGACTAAGTATTTTGGGATTCCTAACCTTCTCAATAATAGACATAATTTGTTGTGATTCATACAGTGTGTGTAATGTGTAATATATTGGGGCTACTAATTGGAAAGTTAAAACAGTTCGGATCCACCAGTTGTTCTTCAAAAAAGAGATGAGCAGCCTCTTTTTATAAATATTATTTACTTACTCAGAAACATGGTTGTGGATAGCTAAATGTTGGCACTAATTTGAAGGACAGTGGGTTCAGTAAGTTTCTTAGTGGGAATGCTGATCTTATATAGGATAATGGGCTGTCTAAGCTGTTTCTTTGACTACAATTAAAATCATCTTCATTTTTATAATCCATAAATTCACAAAAGCTTTGTCCAGAGTGTACTACTTTTCTTCCATTAATGGTATTTTAATTTGGTGAGTAATTTTAATCTGTAGACTCCAGTTATTATTTGTAACTCAGGAATTTGTCTCTATTGTTTAGTTATTATCCCTCTACTATTTTTATCTACCATTTTTATTAGATAGCTTTGATGGTGTAGTGTTTACACTGCTAGCCCAAAAGCCATGTCTTTCTAGCAGTTCAAATGCACCAGCGGCTCCAAGAGAAAGATATGCAACCTCCTCCATGCCAATTATAATCTCATATTGAGTGAAATATCTTAGACACAAAAGGACAAATACTGAATAACACTGTTGTTATAAAATAGGACATGGGAAAAGAGTGGATAGATAATGAACACTGCATTAGAACAGATGAGGGAAAGAACAGTCCAAAAATAATATATGTTTAAGTATGATATAAATGAAAACAATCTGGAACAATGGTAACATTGTCATGATGGCTGGATGGAGGCAGAAAATGTGCAACAACCACAAAAAAATGAAAATAAAACATTTTCTATGTTAAAGAAAACAAACCAAACAAACAAATTATATCCTCAGAAAATCTACTGGAGAGTTATATGGCTTCAAGTTTAT
>NW_006401344.1:5819-6986 GCF_000299155.1 Elephantulus edwardii
TATTAATTTTAATAAAAGTTTACAGAGACTGGGGATTTTCATTCATTCACTGTTGCACTTTTCTCCCTGCCCACCCCTTCCTCGCCCCAATTTCGCTCTTCTCTTCTTGTTATACCATCACTCCCCCCAAGTCCACTCCACTATCCAGCCTTCATTCTGGACTCCTCTCATGATGATAATACCTAATCACATATCACTTTTAAACAGTTTTCTCCCTCATCTGTTTCAATGCAGTATACATAATTTATCCCATCTTTCTCAGTCTCTACCCAACCCCAATGTCAGTCCTGTTTTACAACAGTGGCACTATGCAGTATTGGTCCTTTTGTAACTGAGATATTTCACTCAGCATAATGTCCTCCAGGATCACCCATTTTGAATAATATTGCATGAGTTCCCTGTTTTTCAATGCAGCATAGTACTCCATTGTGTGAATATACCAGAGCTTCTCTATCCGTTTGTTTGTTGATGGGCACTTAGGTATTATTAAAATGTTTGTCTCTCTCTTCACTTAGGAATATTCGGTTATTAGCAGTGAATATTCAGTTGTCAGCTTATTTGTAGCATATCTTAGCTCTAGAAAAGATATTTTAAGCAATTTAGTACATACAAATAGGAGTTTCTCTAATGGTTAAATACTTACTTGATTCTGATATCACATATACTCCAGGTAAACCTTCTATTCTAGATTTTCTAATTGGTCCTGTTGCACTTGACTAAGCATGTGTTTAGAATTAATGGATTTTAATTTTTCTGCCAATATATTTACAATTATTTCATCTAAGCGTTTAACATTGAATATTTTTCATACTTTTGGCAAGAGTTACATTCAATTGTGTTTTGAGATATACTTCTCTCCATTAGCCATATCTTGTCTAACTTGCATATCTAATGAGCATTCCTCATATTTTACCCTATTACAAACTAATAATGCATAGATAATAGAACTACTTGAAAAAGTAACTTACAGTAGATTTTTGTTTGCTTTTAAAGGTTTTAACTTTATTGTAGTAAAATACATATATTTGTATTTTACTGTTTAATGTTGTTGCATTGTTACAACCAGGTGTATAATTCAGTGACATAAATCACTATCACCATGTTATAGTATCATTACACCTTCTATTTACAGAAGTTTTACATAATCTCAAGCAATAAATTAGTACT
>NW_006401344.1:7913-8745 GCF_000299155.1 Elephantulus edwardii
CTTGGGAGGGTGGAGGGACAGTGCAGGAGAGGAAGGCCCTCTATGAGGTGGATTGATTCAGTGACTGGGGTAATCAGGATGGGAGTGTCAGAGACAATGCAATTGGCACAGGACAGAGCGGAGTTTAGGGCTGTTGTACATAGGGTCGCTATGAGTCTCAAGCGACTCCACGGCACATAACAACAACAACAATCTCTAATATATTTTTGTCTCTATTCTTTTGTCAGGCTGGAGACAAAGGTCTGCCTGATCCAGGCTATAGTCTTTTCAATTGCATGCTATGCATTGGAGAGTTGGACAGTGACGAGGGATGATAGAAAGTGAATTGATACCTTTGGGCTGTGATGCTGGAGAAGAGTGTTGAATATACTATGGACTGCTAGGAGAACAAACAGGTTTGTCCTTGAGAGTGTGAGCCCGGCTGCTTTTTGGAATCAAAGATTCTGAAGCTTTGTCTGACATACTTTGGGCATGTTGTAAGGAGGGATGGACTGGTCCTTGGAGAGGGACATTATGTTTGGGAAAGTGGAGGGACGGCGCAGGAGAGGAAGACCCTCAATGAGACGGATTGATTCTGCGATTCGGTTGCTGGGAGTAAGTGTGTAGGAGATGGTGAAGTTGGCATAGGATAGAGCAGTGTTTAGTGCTCTTGTACATAGGGTCGCTATGAGTCACAAGTGACTCGATGACACATAATAACAACAAACAACATCCATAATGCTTTTGTATATTTTAGAAATATTTAGATGAGGTTTTACAGTGTATGTCCCTTTGTGCCTAACTTATTTCATTCAGTATGTTTTTAAGACTCACAGGATATATCTTTAAATGT
>NW_006401344.1:10620-11242 GCF_000299155.1 Elephantulus edwardii
ACATCTTCATCCCTCTGCTTCCCCATCCCCCCTTCCCCTTGGATCCTCATACTCATTCTACAATAATGGTTTTATACAGTATTTGTCCTTGTGGGACTGACTTTATTCAGCATAATGTTCTCTAGTTTCTCTCAAGTTATGTAATAATTTACAAAACCATTGCTCTTGTGTGCTGTGTAGTATTCCAATGTATGAATGTACCATAATTCTCAATCCATTTGATTGTGGTTGGACATCTGGGCTGTTTCCATGTTCTTGCAATGGTGAAGAATGCTACTATAAATATTGGTGTACAAGTCTCCACTTGTGCCTCAGTTATCATTTTCTCAGGGTATAATACAAGCAGTAGAATAGATGGGTCATATGGAATTTCTATGTTCAGCTTTTTGAGGAAACATCAAACTGCCTTTAGTGTGGTTATACTATTTTACAATCTCACCAAAAACCTCTATCTCTCCACAACCTCTCCGAGTGAGATAGTATCTCACTGTGGTTTTGATTTGCATCTCTCTTCTTGCCAGTGATTTGGAGAATTTCTTCATGTTTCTATTGATCATTTGAATATCTTCCTTTGTGAAAATTCTTTCCATGTCTTTTGCCCATTTTATAATTGGGTTATCAG
>NW_006401345.1:0-521 GCF_000299155.1 Elephantulus edwardii
ATAGGGTCGCTATGAGTCGCAAACAACTTGACGGCACATAACAACAACAACAACAACATGATCTACTATGCTGAAAATGAAAAGATGAGGAAAAATGGTGTAACACTGATAGTTAAAAAGACCATTTCTAGATCCATCTTGAAATACAAAGTTGTAAGTGACAGGATAATATCCATATGCATACAAGGAGGATTTGTGCATGCCACTATCATTCAAATTTATGCACCAACAACCAGAGCCAAGGAGGAGGTAATAGATGACTTCTACCAATTGTTGCAATTTAAAATTGATCAAACAAGGAAATAAGATACATTAGTAATAATGAGTAACTGGAACACAAAAGTTTGGAAAAGTTGGAAAGAACAATCAGTAGTTGGGAAATATGAACATGGTGACAGAAATGAGACTTGACAGAATGATAGACTCCTGTAAAATCAAAGATTTATTAACTGCAAATATATTTTATAAGAAACACAAACAGTGACTACATAAATAGACCTCATCTGATGGCCTATCCAGGA
>NW_006401345.1:1661-7603 GCF_000299155.1 Elephantulus edwardii
GAAAATCAAATCAAATCCTCAAGAACCAAGTTTGAGCTCCCCTGAATTTAAGGACCATCTCAGTAACAGGTTCAAGGCCTTGAATTCAATTGAGTGAAGACAAGGTGGGCTGTGAAAGGATATAAAGAATATCATCAATGAAGAATGCAAAAGGTCATTACAAAGAAGGAGGCAAAAGATAAGACCAAGATAGATGTCTGAATATTGCATTAGAGTGCTGAGAATCTGAAGAAAAGGAAGGAAATCAAGAAGATAAGAAACTGAACAGAAGATTTCAAAGGGAATCATGAGAAGAAAAAATAAAGTATTATAATGAAATGTGCAAAGAGTTGCAATGAAAAATCAAAAGGGATGAACTTACACAGTATTTCTTTTTTATATCTAAATGTTATTCTTTTTTTAATTAATTACAATGAAAGTTTACAGAGACTTTGGATTTCCATTCATTCATTGTTGCACTTTTCACCTTCCTCCCCCAATTCACTCTTCTCTTTGAAAAGTAAAAGAAAAATTCTTTCATTGTTATACAGTCCCTCCCCTCTAAGTCCACTCTATTATGCAACCTTAATTCTGGAATGATGTGATGAAAATAATACCTAATAATATAGCCCTTTAAAATAGTTCTCTCATCTGTTTCAATGCAGTATACATTATTTATGCCCTCTTTTTCAGCCTCCTCTCAATGCTGATGTCAGTCCTGTTTTACAGCAGTGGCACTATGCAATACTAGTCCTTTTATGACTGAGATATTTCACTCAGCATAATGTCCTCCAGGGTCACTCATTTTGTATAATATTTCATAAGTTCCTTGTTTTTCAATGAAGCATAGTATTCCATAGTGTGAATATACCAGAGCTTCTCTATCCATTTGTTTTTAGATGGGCACTTGAGTTGTTTCCAACTCTTTACTATTATGAACAAAGGCACAATAAACATGGGTGTGCATATATTTGCTTGGATGGCAGTTACAATTTCTTTAGGGTATATTCCCAGTAGAGGAATTGCTGGGTCAAATGGTATTTCTATTTTGAACTTCTTGAGAAAGTGCCACACTACCTTGCATAGTGGTTGCACCATTTTACACTCCCACCAACAGTGAATAAGGGGTCCAGTTTCTCCGCAACCTTGACAGCATTTGATGTTTGCTGTTCTATTAAATTTTTCTATTCTTACTGGGGTGAGATGATACCTCATAGTTGTTTTGATTTACATCTCTCTTAGAGCTAGGGATTTTGAACATTTCTTTATGTGTTTGTTGGCTATCTGAATGTCTTCTTTGATGAAGTGTTTGTTCATTTCCTGTGCCCATTTTTCCATTGGGTTATTTACCTTTATCTTGTTGTGGTGCTCAAGTATTTTATAAACTCTAGATATAAGTCCCTTATCTGACATGTCATTACCAAATATTTTTTCCCAGTGTCGGTGGCTTTCCTTTTTTGGATGTGCATAGGGATTTGATTCTTAAAAGGTCCTCTTCATCTATTTTATCTTCTCCTGGTTGTAGATTTTTTCAGGATGCTTGGAAGACTGTTTATGTTGTAGACTAGGACTTCCAAAGTTCTTCTAAGCTTATCTTTAATGAAGTTTATAGGTATTAGTCATAGGTCCATGATCAACCTTGAGTCAGTTTTTGTGTATGGAGTGAGTGTGGATCTTGCTTGAGTTTTCTTCAGATAATTTTCCAATTTTGCCAGCACCATCTGTTAAAAAGGCAGTTGTTTCCCCACTTAACTGATTTTATACTCTTATCAAAAAATGGTTGACCATAGGTAGATGGGTGGATTTCTGGATTCTCAATTCCATTTCATTGATCTATGTATCTGTCATTGTACAAGTACCACTCTGTCTTGACCACCATGGCAGTGTAGTAGGATTTGAAATCAGGGAGCAAGATGCCTCCTACCTTGTTTCTTTTTTAAAGGAGTGCTTTGCTTATTCGGGGGCTCTTTCCTTTCCAAATGAAATTAGAGCTTGCCTTTTCCATCTCATTCAAGAATGCAATTGGTATTGTATTGGGAAAGCATTGAATGTGTAAATTGCCTTTGATAGTATTGTCATTTTCACAGTATTGAGTTTTCTTCTCCATGAGCAAGGGATAGTTTTCCATTTCTCAAGGTCTCTTTTTGTTTCCTGTAGTAATATTTTGTAATTTTCTTTGACTAGATCCTTTGTGCTTCTGGTTAGATTTACTCCCAAGTGTCTAATCTTGTGATAAGCTATTGTGAAGGATATTGTTTGTCTTAGCTCCGGTTCTGTATTCTCTTTGTCATTGTAAAAAATCCAAATAATATTTTGTATTTTGATCTTGTATCCTGCCACTTTGCTGAATAGGTCAACTATGTATAGTAGTTTTCTTGGTGAGTCTTTAGGGTTTTCTAAGTATACTATCATATCATCTGCATTTATTTTACCTTCTCGTTGCCAATTTGGATACCTCTTATTTCCTTGTCTTTTCTTATTGCTATTGATTGCTAAGACTTCTAATATAATATTGAATAGGAGAGGTGAGAGTGGGCATCCTTGCCTAGTTCCTGTTCTCAAAGGGGATGCCTTTAATCTCTCTCCATTGAGAACAATATTGGTTCTCGGGTTTGCATGTATACCTTTTACTATGTTGAAGAAATTCCCCTCTCATCCTATTCTGTTGAGTGTTTTAGTCAGAAAAGGGTGTGGATTTTGTCAAAGGCCTTTTCTGCATCAATTGACAGGATCATGTAGTGCCTGTTCTTTGCTTTGTTAATGTGATGAATTACATTGATTGTTTTTCTTATGTTGAATCATCCTTGCATACCTGTTATGGATCCTGCTTGGTCATGGTGATTTTTTTTTTTTATTTTTTTAATTTTTTTTTTTTATGTATCATTGGATTCTATTGTCCAGGATTCTATTCAAGATTTCTTGCACCTATGTTAACAAGAAATATTGGCCTATAGTTTTCAATTTTGGTGGTGTCTTTACCTGACTTGTATCAGGGATATGTTTGCATCATAGAATGAGTCTGGGAAATTTCCATCTTTTTCTATTTTCTGAAATAGTTTATGTAGAATTGGTGACATTTCTTCTCTGAATGTTTTATAAAATTCACTTATAAAACCATCTGATCCAGGGCTTTTTTTGGCTGGAAGTTGTTTTATTTTCTTTTCTTTTTTTTTTTTTTAATGGGTCTGGTCAGGTGTTCAAGTTAGGTTTGTGCCAGATTAGGTAGGTTGTGAATTTCTAAGTATTTTTCCATTTCCTCTAGGTGTACATATTTGTTTGAGTATAATTTTTCATAATATTCCAATGTTAGCCTTTTTATTTTAGTTGGTTCTTTTGTGACATTGCCCATTTCATCCCTTATTCATATTATTTGTGTTTTTCCTTCTTTGCCTTTGTTAGTTTTGCTAGTAGTTTGTTTATTTTATTGACCTTTTCAAAGAACTAGCTCCTAGTTTTGTTGATGTTTTTTTGGTTGTTTTGTTTTGTTTATTGTTTTGATTGTTTTTCTGTTTTGTATTTCATTTATTTCTGCTCTGATTTTTATAATCTCGGGGGTTTTAGAGGATGTCAGGTTTTCTTGCTGCTCTATTTCAATTTATTGGAGATTTTGGCTTAGAGGATCAATGGTCATTTTTTTCCTGTCTTTTGATAAGTTTGCTTATTGCTATAAATTGACCTCTGATTACAGCTTTGTCTGTTTTCCAGAGGTTTTGGTAAGTGGTGTTTTCTTTGTAACTTTTTCATTTAGTTTTTTATTTCTTCTAGAACCCACTCGTGTTCATGCAAGGTATTGTTCAGCTTCCAAATGTATGGGTTTTTTCTCCTTTATCCTCTTGTTATTAGTTTCTAATTTTGCTGCATTATGGTCTGAGAGAATGTTTTGCATTATTTCTATGTTTTTTAATTTATTGATATTTGCCTTGTGACCCAAAATGTGATCTATTCTGGAGAATGTTCCATGTATGTTGGAGAAGAAGGTATACTGTGTTTTTCTTGGGTGTATTAGCCTATAAATATCTATGAGGTCAGTTTAGGTTATTGTGTGGGTGAATTCGAAAATATCTTTGTTGAATTTTTTTTCTTATTAGTTCTATCAGTTTGTGAGGGGATATATTGAAGTCTCAAACTCCTATAGTAGTTTTGTCTATTTCCTTTTCAGTTTTGTTAATGTTTGTTTTATATATTTTTCAGGTCTTTCATTTGGTGCATAGATATTTAATATTGTTCTATTGAGCCTTTAAGCATTATGTAGTGATCTTCCTTGTCTGTTGTGATGGTTTTTGCATTAAAATTTATTTTATTGAAGTTTAATATCACTACTCCTGCTTTTTTCTGGTTGCCATTTGGCTGGTATGTTTTTTCCCTCTTTTATTTTTAGTCTTTCTTTATCTTCATTTTTCAGGTGTGTCTCTTTTAGATAGCATATTGATGGATTTTGGTTTTTTCATCCAATCTGCTACTCTTTTTCTTTCAATGGTGCATTCAAACCATTCATATTCTGTGTGATTATTGAAAGGCAGGGTTTTATTGCTATCATTTTGTTGAGTTTTTTTTTTTTGTGTGTGTTGTTGCTAGTTACTTTGGTCCATCCTGCTTTCTATGGTACCTCTGTATGAAAGATATCTCTCTCGGTGTTTTCTGCAATGCTGGTCTTGTTTTTACAAACTGCCTTAGGTTCTGTTTTTCTGGGAATATCTTGATCTCTTCTTCATATTTGATGGACAATTTTGCTGGGTACAATGTTCTTGATGATAATTTTATTTTTTTAATGTTTCATATATATCCTTTCATTGTCTTCTTACTTGCATGGTTTCTGCTGAGAATCAAAACTTAATCTTATCTGCTCTCCCTTATAGGTTACTCTTTGTTTCTCCTTTAGTGCTTTCAGAATTCTCTCCTTATCTTTGGTTGTGGTAAATTTGACTGTGATATGCCTTGGTATTTTTGTTTTGCTGTGTATTCTATATGGTGTTTTCTCAGCTTCTTGGATATATTTTTTCTCAGTCTTCATTATGCCTCAGGAGTTTTCCTCTAGTAATTCTTTCACAACTTTTTGGGTGCCTTTACTTGCTTCTTCCTGTTATGAGATTCCTATGATGAACATGTTATTTCTCTTAATGGGACCCATATTATTCTTGGGTTTTCTTCTTTTCCCTTCCTTTTTGATTCTGCTTTTTGCTCTAGCAGATCTGTGGTGACAATTCTATGTTCTATTTCATTATTTCTGTGTTCCATCTCTTCAGCTCTGTTCATTTGTCCCTCCATCATGTTGACAGTATCTGAAACCTTGGACCTCATATTTTCAACCATGGTTTCTTGTTTTTCCAGGGCCACTAATGCCTCCTTTGTTTTATCTGCATTGTTCTGGATTTTTTTTTTTGTTTTGTTTTAAGCTCCTCCTGGTTTCTGCTTGCAGTATCCTGTAATTATTCAAGTTTGTGTTTCACCCACTGAAAATATTCAGTCATTATTCTTTTAAATTTTGTGTCAGAAAGTTCCATCAGACTTTTTGGCTTCAGGGAATCCATTGATACTGTATTACCTTTTGGAAGTGACATCTAGCTTTGCATTTGTGTAGGGTGTGAAATAGCCTGCTTCTTTCGTGACATTGATAAGTTCTTGATTGGAAGACAATGCTCTAAAAATAGGTGGGGCAGCTAGAAACCTGTGTTTCTCTCTGAACTTCTGACCTAAGGAAAATTTTGGTTCAGGGCCTGTGAGAGAAGCCTCTTGTAGCTAAGTTAGATCAAGGTGCTCTGGATTAAAAGCAAGTTGATTGACTAAATAAATGGATGGGTGTGCATGGGTGTGGAGCAGAATGTGGGGTGGGGCCGGAATAGTGGTGGGGCAACCACAGTGGCAGGTCCACCACTTGCAGGAACCTCACTCTAATTTCAGCTGTCTGGGTGTATTCACAAGTGGGGTGCCTATTCAAATTCCAGCTGTCCATATCCCACCCAGTG
>NW_006401345.1:9013-10763 GCF_000299155.1 Elephantulus edwardii
GGTGGATTGATTTAGTGACTAGGGTAATCGGGATGGGTGTATCAGAGGCAGTGTGATTGGCACAGGATAGAGCAGGGTTTAGGGCTGTTGTACATAGGGTTACTATGAGTTGCAAATGACTCGACGGCACATAACAACAACAACAACTTGTGTTAGTTCTGTTAAAGGAGGAATCACAAATTAAGACATCTCACCAACAAACATATGAACTTATTTTCAACTGTTCTGTGAAAACTAACTACCCGTTATTTACTATCTGTGACCTGAAGGAAAAAATTACTTGCTGCAAATCAACATTTTTTTTAAAAAAGAAGAAAATTGAAGGAGTACACAGTCACTAAACCAAAAAGCATTCATTAACACACAAGAATTTCATGAAACCACATATGATTAAGATGCAGTGGTGGTGAAGGAGGAAGTTTCAGCTGCTATGAAGGAACTTGCAAAAAAACAAGGCCCCAGGAATTGACAGCACACTATTAACCTATTTTTACAAACAAATGCTGCCCTGGACACACTCACCAGGTTGTGTCAAGAAATCTGGGGGACAATCAACTACCTGGCCAGCTGACTGAAAGAGATCTGTATCAATTCCTATTTTTTAAAAAAAGTGATTCAACAGAGCAGCAAACAAAAAAGCTGGCAAAGATGTGGAAAAATTAGAACCCTCATTCACTGTCGGTGGGAGTGTAAAATGGTGCAACCACTTTGGAAGGCAGTATGGTGCTATCTCAAAAACTATTAAATGCCATTTGACCCAGCAATTCCACTATTGGGAATATACCATAAAGAAACTAGAACTGCCACCCAAACAGACACATGAACACCCATGTTTATGTGGCTTCATTCAAAATAGCAAATTGTTGGAAGCAAGTCAAGTGCCCATCAACAAATGAAAGGCTAGGGAAGCTGTGGTATATTCACACAATGGAACACTACACAGCACTGACAAACAAGGAACTAAAAAAATATTATACAAAATGGGTGAGTCTGGAGGATGTTATGATGAGTTAAATATCTCAGTCACAATAATGTCAGTGCTATAAAACAGGACTGACATGTGGCTTGGGGAGAAACTAAGAAGAGATAAATAATGAACACTGTATTGAAATAGATGAAGAAAAGAACTGTCTAAAAGAAATATATGATTAGATATTATTTGCATGACAGCAGTCCAGTATAATAGATACATAGCAAAGTTGACTTGGGTAAGGGGAGAGGAAGAAAATTGTGCAACAATGAAATAATTTTTTTAAAGTGAGACATAAACTGGGGGGTTTAGGAGTGAAAATGTGCAACAATGAATGAATGGAAATCAAGTTTTCTGTCAATTTTTGTTAAAATATCAATAAAAAGTTAAAAAGGATATTAACCATATCTTTTCACAAAGTAATTATTTTCTTACACTATTTTGAAATTACTCTATTTTCTTCCAATTTCTTACCTTGTCTCTTTCTTTTTAAACAGAAGTAAATGCCAGCACAAAGAAATATTCCTTCAAATGCTCCCTTGAAGATAAGTCCAATTCTATATTTATCCATTATTCCATTTAGTATCTGAAACAGAAATTCCACAAGCATGTGCATGTAAATTACTTGACCATCTATCCCTGTGTTCCTTATTTTGAATGTGCCATATTTAACTCTGTGCACTTCCTGGAAGAACATATGCTAATTGCAAGGTAAATTCAAGATGCTCTATTGGTATTATGCTGGATTAATATAAATAGAAGAAGCTTGTGGCCAGGTTG
>NW_006401346.1:0-1732 GCF_000299155.1 Elephantulus edwardii
CAAAAACTTCTCCAACAGGGTAAAAAGGGAAGCCACAGACTGGGAAAAACTCTTTGGTAATGACATGTCAGATAAGGCACTTACATCTAGAATTTATAAAATACTTGAGCACCACAACAAGATAAAAGTAAATAAAGCAATTGAAAAATGGGCACAGGATATGAATAGACACTTCACCAAAGAAGACATTCAGATGGCCAACAAGCACATGAAGAAATGTTCAAAACCTCTAGATCTAAGAGAGATGTAAATCAGAACAACTATGAGATATCATCTTACCCCAGTCAGAATTGCAAAATTAACAGAACAGCAAGCAACAAATGCTGGCGAGGTTATACAGAAACTGGAACTTTTATTCACTATTGGTGAAAGTGTAAAATGGTGCAACCACTATGGAAGGCTGTATGGCGCTTTCTCAAAAAGTTGCAAATAGAAATACCATTTGACCCAGCAATTCCACTTCTGGGAATATACCCTAAAGAGACCATAACTGACATCCAAGCAGATATATGCACACCCTTGTTTATCATGGCTATGTTCACAATAGCAAGGAGTTGGAAACAACCTAAGTGCCCATCAACAAACGAATAGATAGAGAAGCTGTGGTATGTTCACATAATGGAATACTATGCTGCATTATAAAACAAGGAACTCATGCAATATTATTCAAAATGGGTGACCCTGGAGGACATAATGCTGAGTGAAGTATCTTAGTCACAAAAAGACAAATACTGCATGGTGCCACTGTTGCAAAACAGGGCTGGCATTGGTGTTGGGGTGAGACTGAGAAAAATGGGATAAATAATATATACTGTATTGAACCAGATGAGGGAGAAAACTGTTTAAAAGGGATATGTGATTAGGTATTTTTGTCATGAGAGGAGTCCAGAATGAAGGCTGCATAGTGGAGTGGGCCTGGGGGGAGGGATTTTAAAACAATGAAATCATTTTTCTTTTACTTTTACAAGAGGGGAGTGTACTCGGGGGTGGGGGGTTGGAAGGGGAGGAAAGTGCAACAGTGAATGAATGGAAATCCAAAGTCTCCAAATTTTCGTTGAAATTAATAATTTTTTAAAAGTTCAATAGAGCAACAAACAACAAATTCTCATGAATTTGGAGAGATTGGAAGACTTATTTGGTGCTAGCAGAAGTGTAAAGTGGTGCAACCACTAGGAATGTAGTTTGGCGTTTTCTTATAAAGTTGTAAATAGGTGTAGAGAGCACCACACGTGCAGAGAAAGGAAAACTGACACCCTCTAAAAATACTGAAACTATAAAAATTAGAGAAGAGGCTCTCTGCTCCTCTTTGCTCCAGAATGCCCTCTCTTCTTGTGCAGCCTCAGCCGCATCCCTTAGACACGATGGTGAAGGGTGGAATGAACGGATTTGGCCGTTTTGGGCGCCTGGTCACCAGGGCTGCTTTTCACTCTAACAAAGTGGATATTGTCGCCATCAATGATCCCTTCATTGACCTCAACTACATGATCTATATGTTCCAATATGATTCCACCCATGGCAAGTTCAACAGCACTGTCAAGGCTGAGAATGGGAAGTTGGTCATCAATGGGAAAGTTATCACTATCTTCCAGGAGCAAGATCCTGCCAACATCAAGTGGCGTAATGCTGGTGCTGAGTATGTTGTAGAGTCCACTGGTGTCTTCACAACATTGGAAAAGGCTGGGGCTCACTTGAAGGGTGGTGCCAAACAGGTAATCATCTCTGCTCCTTCTGC
>NW_006401346.1:2622-3227 GCF_000299155.1 Elephantulus edwardii
AAAAAAAAAAAAAATTAGAGAAGAAATAAATGAAATCGAAAACTTAGAAACAATGGAAACCATCAACAAAACTAGCAGTTGGTTCTTTGAAAAGGTCAATAAAATCAACAAACCACTCGCAAAACTAACAAAGGAAAAGACACAAATAATCTGACTAAGAGATGAAACCGGCAACATCACAGCAGAACCAACTAAAATTAAAAGACTAACATTGGAATATTATGGAAAACTATACGCAAAACCCGGCCAGAGAGGGAGGGCAGGAGGCATTACTGGGCAAGGACACCTCGGATAACAGCAAAAGGAGGCGTCTTCCAGGTCAGACCCAGCAAAACCTGGCCAGAGAGAGAGGGCAGGAGGTCACTGGCCAAGGTCACCTCGGATAACAGCAAAAGGAGGCCAGAAAGGAAAACATAATCTACACAGGAGTTCTACAGGAGACGTCAACTTCCCTTGGAGATAGTACAACTAAACTTAAGAGACACTGGTCAAAAGAAAAATGTCAGCAGTCGACGTTTTTGGAATCACAGAAGCCAAGAAAGCTAAAGATACAAGCTGTCAGACCATGGGTTGGACAATGGAAGATATTTTCTGAAGGGACTTGG
>NW_006401346.1:7286-9121 GCF_000299155.1 Elephantulus edwardii
CGCAGGATAGAGCAGGGTTTAGGGCTGTTGTGCATAGGGTCGCTATGAGTTGGAAACGACTCGACGACACATAACAACAACAAGAACATACTCAAACTAATACGAAAACCTAGAGAAAATGGACAAATACTTAGAATGTCACAACCTACCTAAACCGACACAAACCCACCTGAACAGATCCATTAAAAAAGAAGAAATTGAAAAGGTAATAAATCAAATTCCAGCCAAAAGAAAATCCCTAAACCAGATTGTTTTACGAGTGAATTTTAGGAAACATTCAGAGAAAAACTGTAACCAATTATATATTCACTATTTCAGAAAATAGAAAGATGTAATTATCCCAGACTCATTCTCTGAAGCAAATATATCCTTGATACCAAATCTAAGTAAAGAGACCACAAAAATAGGAAACTATAGGCCAATATCTTTCATGACCATAGGTGCAAAAATCCTGTATAAAATTCTGGCAACAGAATCCAACGATACATTAAAAATCATCATTATAATCATCATCATCTTGGAAGGAGAAGTGGCATCCACTTCCATAATAGCTTGCCTCCTGAAACCCTAGGAACCTGAAGAGAGTATGAAAGGCACCCAAGCATCAAGGACTCTCCTTCATAGGATCGCTATGAGTCTCCTGCGACTCGACGGCACTTAACAACAGAACAACAACAACAACAATAATAATAATATTTCACCATGACCAAGTGGGATTCATAAAAGGTATGCAAGGATGGTTTAACATAAGAAAAACAATCAGTGTAATTCATCACATAAACAAAGCAAAGAGCAAGAACCACATGATCCTGTCAATTGATGCAAAAAAGGCCTTTGACAAAATCCAACACTTTTTCCTGATTAAAACACTCAACAGAATAGGATTAGAGGGGAATTTCTTCAACAAAGTAAAAAGGATGCAAATCCAAGAGCCAAAATTATTTTCAATGGTGATTAAGGGCATTCTCTTTGAGAATAGGAAATAGGCAAGGATGCCCACTATCACCTCTCTTATTCAATACTGTATTGGAAGTGTTAGTGATAGCAATAAGATAGGAAAAGGAAATAAGAGGTATCCAAATTGGCAAAGAGGAGGTAAAATTATCTCTCTATGCAGATGATAGGATAGTATACTTAGAAAACACGAAAGACTTAGCAAGAAACCTACTGGACATCGTTGACCAATTCAGCAAAGTGGCAGGATACAAGATCGATATTCAAAAATCAATTGGATTTCTTTACAGTAACAAAGAGAATACAGAGCTGGAGCTAAAAAACAAAACCCTTCACAATAGAGAATCACAAGATTAAATACTTGGGAGTAACCTAACCAGAAACACAAAGGAAATATTCAAAGAAAATTACAAAACATTACTACAAGAAACAAAAAGAGACCTGGAGAAATGGAAGAATATCTCATGGATAGGAAGACTCAATATTGTGAAAATAACAATACTACCAAAGGCAATTTACACGTTCAATGCAATCCCAATACAAATACCAATTCCATTCTTCAACAAGATGGAAAAGGCAATCTCCAGTTTCATTTGGAATGAAATGAGGCCTTGAATAAGCAAAGCACTCCTTAAAAAGAGAAACAAGATAGGAGGCATCTCACTCTCTTATTTCAAAACTTACTATGCTGCGGTGGTGGTCAAGACAGCGTGGAACTGGTACAATGATGAACCAATATATAAATGGAATAGAATTGAGAATCCAGAAATCAGAAGGGTTAAACCAGGCTACTCCTTGGAGGCAAGGATTCTGGGGCTTCGTCTGACATACTTTGGACATGTTGTAAGGAGAGACATGTCTTTAGAGAGGGACATCATGCT
>NW_006401346.1:9946-10612 GCF_000299155.1 Elephantulus edwardii
GTAAAATGGTGCAACCACTATGGAAGACAGTATGGTGCTTTCTCAAAAAGTTGCAAATAGAGATACCATTTGACCCATCAATTCCGCTACTGGGAATTTACCCTAAAGAAACCAGAACTGCCACCCAAACAGACATAGGCACACCCATGTTTATTGCAGCTTCGTTTATAATAGCAAAGAGTTGGAAACAACCCAAATGCCCATCAAGAAACGAATGGATAGAGAAGGTTTGGTATACTCACACAATGGAATACTATACTGCATGGAAAAACAATGAACTCGTACAAAATGGGTGACCCTGGAGGGCATTATGCTGAGTGAAATATCTCAAGTCACAAAAAGACAAATACTGCATAATGCCACTTTTGTAAAGCGAGTCTGACATCAAAGTTGGGGGAAAACTAAGAGGTGATAGATAATGTATACTGCATTGAAACAAAGGAGAGAGATAACTGTTTAGGAGGAATATATGATTAGTTATTATTGTCATGACAAGATTCCAGAATGAAAGCTGCATAGTGAAGTAGGCTGGGGACAGGGCAGGGAGGGTTTAACAGTGAAACAATTTTTTTTTTAACTTTTCTAAGTGAAAAGATACTAAAGAGTTGAATAGAAGATTTCAAAAGGCAGCACGGGATGACAAAGCAAAATATTACAATGAAATGT
>NW_006401347.1:0-681 GCF_000299155.1 Elephantulus edwardii
TTTCTAAGTATTTGTCCATTTCCTCTAGGTCTTCATATTTGTTTGAGTATCATTTTTCATAATAGTCTTATATTAGCCTTTTATTTTAGTTGGTTCTGTTGTGATGTTGCCTGATTCATCTCTTATTCATATTTTTTTTGTGTCTTCCCCTTCTTTTCTTTTGTGAGTTTTGCTAACAGTTTGTCAATTTTATTGACCTTTTCAAAGAACCAACTCCTAGTTTTGTTGATAGTTTCAATTGTTTTTCTGTTTTCTAGTTCATTTATCTCTGCTCTAATATTTAGAATTTCAATTTTTTAAGAGGGTGTTGGCTTTTCTTGCTGTTCTTTTTCGATTTGCTGGAGATGTTAAGTTAGAGAGTCAGTGGTCAATTTTTTCTGCCTTTTGATGTGTTTGCTTATTGCTATAAATTGACCTCTGAAACAGCTTTGGTTGTTTCCCAGAGATTTTGGTAAGTGGTGTTTTCATTGTCATTTGTTTCACAAAACTTCATTTTCATTTTTTATTTCTTGTAGGACCCACTCATGTTCAAGTTGTTCAGCTTCCAAATGTATGATTTTTTTTCTCCTTTATCCTCTTGTTATTAATTTCTAATTTTGTGGCATTATAGTCTGAGAAGTTACTTTGTATACTTTCTATGTTTTTTAATTTGTTGATGCTTGCCTTGTGACCTAGAATGTG
>NW_006401347.1:1688-3060 GCF_000299155.1 Elephantulus edwardii
CTGGAAAGTTTTCCTCTAGTGATTCTTCCACAACTTTTTCAGTGCCTTTACTTGCTTCTTCCTGTTCTGGGATTCCAATGATGTGAATGTTATTTCTTTTGATGGTATCCCACATTATTCTTAGCTTTTCTTCTGTTTCCTTCGTTTTTTATTCTTTTTTCTCAGTCAGATCTGTCATGACAATCCTTTCTTCTATTTTGCTGATTCTGTTTTCCATCTCTTCACCTCTATTCATGTTTCCCTCCATCATGTTGACAGCCTCAGAAACCTTTGACCTCATATTTTGGATCATGGTTTCTTGTTTTTCCAGTGCCTCTAATGCCTCCTTTGTTTTATCTGCATTGTTTTGGTTTTTTTTTTAAGCTCCTCCCAATTTTTGTTTGCAGTGTCCTGTAATTCTTCAAAGTTGTTTTTCATCCATTGAAAATATCCAATCATTGTTCTTTTAAATTATGTGTCAGAAAGTTCCATCAGACTTTCTGGCATCAGGAAATTCAATGTTACTGTGTTATTTTTTGGGGGGAAGATATCTTCCTTTGGGCTTGTGTGGCGAGTGAGGTACCCAGCTTCTTTTAGGACATTGATGTGGTAGAATTTTTCAAATCTGAGGTGATAGCTGGTTCTTGATTTGACATTACTGCTCCAGGAGAAGGTTGGGTAGGAGCATAAACAGATGAAAGTAGGGTGTGTGCACACTTAGATGCACACATGAGTGAGGAGGGGAGGAGCACACACTGATACATGCCGGGAGGGGTACAGGGGAACCTGAATCATGAAGAAGAAGTCTATTGATCCCTTCTGGAAATGTCTTCTCACCTCTTTTGAGATGCCCAGGATCTCCCTATTGTTTGAGTTAGCAGGACCGATGTGGTCAGGCTAGACAGCAGTTTGTAGCCCAAAATAACTTAATCTTCAGTGTTAAACGAGTTTTTCAGGGGAGGTTGATAAATCCTATAGATTTGGTCTATGTTTTTTGTCTTAAAACTGGCAATTCCCCACAGACTGCTGGGACTTTTAGTTTTCGTACCTGTGTGGCATGGGTGGGTGGGACAAGGGTGGATCCCATCGCTGTGTTTATATGGACCCTGGCCCCTTCTCCCTGTGTCTGTGCAGTCTTCAGGCCAAACTCCAAGATGTAAAGGTGGCTCTGGGTTTGTTTGGTTTTATTAAATTTTATCTGTCTGTCTGTCTGTCTGTCTGTCTATCTATCTATCTATCTATCTATCTATCTATCTATCTATCTACAATATCTCTAGTACCACGACCCCTTCTAAACCCAGCCTGGACTTCTGGTAGTTCTCTGTTGATGTGCTGTTCCAGTAGTTTTTGGATAATCTTCAGTTAAAATCTTGCTTGCATGTGAAATCAGTGA
>NW_006401347.1:4980-9362 GCF_000299155.1 Elephantulus edwardii
CGACATATAACAACAACATCTATCTATCTATCTATCTATCTATCTATCTATCTATCTATCTATCATCTTTTTATGTAGTGTTGCTTGGAAGGGTGGGTGGACAGTGCAGCAGAGGGAGACCCAGAATGAGATGGATTGATACAGTAACTGGGGCAATGGGGGTTGGTGTGTCGGAGTTAGTGAGACTGGCTCAGGACAGGGCAGGCTTCAGAGCTGTTGTATATAGGGTCACTGTACATTGCAGGTGACTCATTGACACATAACAACAATAATATACTATGACAGGTTTGGAAGCAGGAGTGGCACTCACTTCCTAAACAACATGCCTCCAGAAACTCCATGAACTTTGATAAATATCAATAGTTGTAGAGGGGATTCAGGCCTTTTGTTCAGAGTTGCTATAAGTCATGCTTGACTTGAAGGCAATCAACAAGTGTTACTGAAACAGAGATACCACAAATGGGTGGCTTTAATAAGCAGAAATTTATGCTCTCACAGCTTTGGAGACTCATAGTCCAACTTCAGGATGCCCTTTCTAGAACTTTCTCTCTCCTCAGGCCTTCCTTGGAGATTGTCATATTGGCCTTCCCCTGTGTTGAGGAATTTTTTTCTTCCTGGTATCTGGGTTCAAAGGACAATACTGAGCAGCAAGTCGTGGCCTGACTCTTAGATACTTTTGGCTTTGGTCAGTTGCCTTAACCATGCCTCTGGTCCCTTGCTTACTTGTCAGATGGCTATAATAATATTCACTCTTGAGAATATTAACTGAGGACAATAGAAATATTAGTTTATATATTTATGTATAGTGTATCGATATACACATAGATATAAAGAGAATACATGAGAAATGTCCCTCTCCATAAATGTCCTAATTCTCTCCATCTGGACTTGTAGCCGACCTTCACGTGGGTTTTGGAGGCTATCAGTCACACTGGAGGGGATTTCCCATCTCTCTGCTGAGTAGTGACAGTGGGTCCAAACTGCCAGTGTGTTAGTGGGTCAGCAGTGCAATTCTCTGCAGACGGTGTCTCCAGAGCCCCCCTCTTGTCATAGTACTGTCTTCAGTTTTGCAAATGGCATTAGCAATCCATTGACTTTAGTGCTCCTGGAATTTTCACAGTAGTTGATTTTGTTAACATTTTTTTTATGTTTTGTAGTAACTAGTATTTGTAAACCAGCAGTATTAACTTTTTTAACTGATATTTTTGTCATTCGTATGCATTGTTTCATGCATGCACATTGTTTTATACATAACTTTTTTTGAGCATGAGATAGTAATTAAGGAAAAGAAGGAGAAAACATTTTTAAACTTCTGCTTAGTTACAAATAATGTTGTGACCACTAATGCTTCAGTTTAATGTAGAAAGATTTTACAAAACAATTTTTGTGAGCACTAATACGATATAAGATCTACTGTAGTTAACGATTGATAGCTATGGCACATGGTAGTCTATGGTTCAACTTCTGTCCGGCCTGGTTGCGGGAGGAGGGCCATAGAGGGGGTGTGACTCCATGAGCTACCAAACTGGGTAACACTGATTCTAGTCACCACTGCTGGCCCTGGCTGGCCGTAGGATTTGGCATAGGCATTTCCCCTTTCCATTTTTCTTCTCTGATTTGATGACTTAGATTAACTGAAACCAGCAGCACAGACCGTGCTGGGACAAACAGAGATCTTCCTGGTTTTGTACCCTGGGGCTGGAAGATTACTGCAGTGGAACAGTTGAGGCATTCTCATAATTTACAAGTTATTGCCCAGAACTTTTTATTTCTAGATAAAAGAGCCCGAAGCTTCTGTGGAGTCACCTATCTGTGGAACCATCAACTAGATCAAGCTAGCTTCTCAGGGTAGATAGAGTTGAGAACGTTGTGTCCCTTCTCTCTGTACCACAAAGTCCCTAGCCCCATACTTGGCGTGAGAAAGACACCTAGTGGTTGTTGTTGTTGTTAGGTGCCATTGAGTCAACTCTAATAACTGACCCTTTCTTATCCTGTACTGTCCTCACAATCTTTGACACACGCAGGCTCATTGCTGTCGTCACTATCGTCCACCTGGTTGAAGGTTTTCCTCTCCTTTGCAGTATCCCCAATTTTCCAAGCATGATGTCCCTTTCCAAGGGATAATTTCCCCTAACAACATGCCCAAAGCATGTTGGAAAAAACCCCCACCTGGTGAATGTGTCCAATTTGAGACTCCTGCATGATTGTTGTTAGCTGCTGTCAAGTTGAATGTGACTCATGGTGACCCTATGAAAACTTGAACCCATTGCTGCCAATAATGTGGGGTGTATTTACTGCTGAGAAAAGGTAAACATGTTTATTCATTTAGAAAGGACACTTTTCATGAAAAAGACACCTATCAAATCTGAGCTGCCAACCCAAAGGAGATACCTCTCTGGTGGTTTGAATCCACCAGCAGCTAGTAGAGGGAAAGATGGGCAGTCTCCTCTTAACTGATTTATAGCCTCTGAAAAGCCACTGTAGGGTCAGTCAGCTGGGAGCAGATTCTAATTTGATGCAATGAGTTGAGTTGATAAAGCCATCAAAAATAGTAAGACAAATGGCACCGCTTTTTGTCTTTGCAGACAGACTTTCCCACCTGCTTCATCACTCAATCTGTTGTACTGTTCTCCTGGAAACTCCAGTGAACACCAATGAGAAGAAAAGGCAAATGATGCCTTCACAAGATTGCAGAAGTAATACCAGCTTTGCTGGTCCTTTGAAAAGGGACTTGGGGATCTCCAGGCGTGTGCAGGACATACTGAGGACATGCTGCTCTGAGGTGTGTATTTGGGAGTGTACTTTCTGTGTCATAGAGTATACATGATGCTTTGAACTGATTTCTAAGTGCTCCTCAAAATGCTCATAGCAATATATGCAATCAGTAATGGGGAGAGTTCCAGTTTCTCAACCTTGGAGTAGAAATTTGAACTTAGCAGACTTTGAAAATTTTTCCAGTCTGAGGTAGGTTTCTTTTCTTTTTTTTTTTTTTCTGAGGTAGGTTTCTAATATTCTTCTTTTTTTCCTGATTACCAGTGAGACTAAACATCTTTATTCAGAGTCCTTCTTGTGTGAATTTCCTGGTTCTACTTGCACATTTAAAAGTGCATTTATTTTTGGTATTGTTTTCTATGAGTTCTTGATACATGCTGGACACTAATCCTTTGCTAGGAATGCATTATAAGGACCTCTTAAACGATGTTGCTTGATTTATAACTTTTCCCCAACATATTTTTTGGTGCACAGAAGATTTAATATTGAATCAGCCAAAATGATACATTTTTTACAAGCTATCATTTTTAGTCTATTCATCTAATTCTTCCTTATGGAGATGAAAATATTCTTATGAATTTTCTTCTAAGAGTCTCAGATATTTTTGTTTTCATAATTAGTCTTTAATATGCCTCACTGAGATTTTGAGCATGTTAGGTAAATACATCATTTTCTCTGGTGGCTTAGTGGATAAAGCATGCAGCTGGAATCCACCAGCTACTCTGACAGAGAAAGATGGCCAGTTTCCTCTCAGGAGATTGAAGGCCTCTGAAAGTGTGTTGGAGGGCCAGCTATGAGGTGGTTCGGACTTGATGGCATTGGGGGTTTGGTTTGGGGAGGTGTGTGTGGTTTTTTCTTCTCCACATATGAAGATAACCAATCATTCTAGCATTCTATGTTGAATCATAATTTCCCTCACTCATTTCCCTAGATGCAGACAGCTGCTTCTGACTCTCTGTACTCGTGCCGTGAATCTGCCCTCGTTTTAGACACTGCAGGAGATAACCAAATTTAGTGAAGAGTCGGCAGTCCCTGACACAGAGCTTGGAATGTTGTGTTAAGTTTATTTAGAGATATTTCATGTCTTTGTTCCTATTGTAAAGAAAATCTTCTTTTCCATTATCCTTCTAACCTTCACAGGTGAACCCAGGAGTTTCTAAGAACCTTCTTGAGTTTCTTTTCCTGAGTGCACCCCTCTCTATGATCTCCCTTATGACACCCCCTTTCTGGTTAGAAAAATAGAGCTTTAATCATTACTCTGTCTGCTTTGGGATTCTGCAACTGGTCCTACTTTGAGACTCTGGTAGTGGAAGGGCAGGGAGAGGAACAAAGAAGTAAGGTCCTCAGCTTCCTTGAGTTTGCCCTTGTGGGTTTTTCTTACTACCAAAGCCATGGATGCTAGGATCGGGTTAAAGAGAATGATGGAAAGAAATCAAATGAAAACAAAGGAAATGGAGTGATCTCTGGAGCCCTCTGAGTGCCAAGAAAACCTTGTTTCCTGGCTATCTGGTCCCTAGGCCTGCCGTTTATGATAAGCACTAAAAAGTAAAGAAAAATGGAAAAAATGGAAGGAAATACCTTTTTTAAAATTTTTATTATTATTAAATTTT